>NC_142806.1:68801016-68939893 GCF_049724085.1 Artemia sp. Qi Xiang Cuo | reverse complement strand
CCAACGATAGTTATAATCAGTAATTTGGCTAGTTATAAATTAATACGTCTATGGGGTTATGATTAACAGTGCTGTAAAAATACTGATCATCCTCTTTGATATTTTTATCTTGAGTTATAATTTAACACTTATAAATTGTGAATTTCCGCTCAATGCCCTGTCAATATAGCATTCTCGTGAAGTCGAAAAAAATCAGAAGCAGCACGTGAAACACAGAGTAAGGGCACAGCTTAAGCTAAAAAGGTCGAGCTTATTTGATGGGAGGTGGCTTAACAGCTGAGTTCGTTAAGACCTTGCATTTCAGTTGACTGTAGCTGAAATAGTTGACTAGATTTAAAATACAGTCAGCTTTGCCCAGCAGAGACACAGATAATTTAACCATTTTACCCTTGGACTCTTGTTGACTTTCCTTAACTCAGCGCTTAATTCAGCACGTAGTGGCTTAAGGAAATTGGGAAAATCACTTATGGATATTGGACTTTTGACAAAGGCAGTTTTAGGGTATATTAAAAGGAATCTGATCAATTTACTTTGGCAAATTTTGGAACTGTTTTTGTCATTTTACTGTTTTGTTTCTATTTTAGAATTATATTGTTCTGAATGGAACAATCTTTTTATTTTCAAACCTATAGCCACAACGACAAAGAAAAAAAATTTCAACTTCCACACCTTGTCAGAGGTTCTGTTGACTTGACTACTGTGCAACTAGTACCCCTTTTCAGTGTCGGTATATATTCCCTGAAACCGCAAAGTTCAACTGAACCAATTCATACAATCAGATATCATTTCCTCTGTCCTGGTACTTTAAATAAAGTATTAGGGTTTAATTTTATTTGGCAATGAATCCAAATGCTCTATGCTCTGTTATTTGCCGTGTCTTAATGTATGTTTTCAAAATACTAAAATTTGTATACCACATTAAAAAAAAAGAAACAAAAAGTGTTCCATTCTCAAATACTAAATTAACAATGAGAAAAGAGTTATCTCCAAAGCTGAGATTATTGACAAGGTAAATAGTCATGTAGGAAGAACCTTATCTGTCTTGTGAAAATGTTATCCTAGTTAAGAATAACAACTAAAAATAAAACTAAATTGCAGAATAATTGTCTGTTTGACATGTTCATATCTAAAAGACAACAATTTAAATTCGAGATTAAAAACCCTGTATTACGAAGTATTGTAGTTAATAGTTATTCAATTTTTTTTAAAGTAAGTGTGATTAATTGGTTATCAGGGCATTTTTTTCTCATGATTTATATTTTTGTAACCGTAATAAATGAATATAATTAGTTTTTTTGAAGGAATGTGAAAAAAAAAAAATCAAGTTTGTGACGATATTGTTAATATTCCCTAATGGGAAAAAAACGGAAAAATTACGACTGCACCAGTTGAATCCTGAGGCTAATAAATAAGTAAATAAGTAAGTAAGTCTATTCTCCAATAAACACAGATTTGAACTACAATGCTCTTATTACCCCTCGAAAGGCCCCATGACCAGGGATACAAGGGGGATACAACAACAACAACAACAAAGTCAATATAAGCAACAACTAAAAAAAAACAAAAAACTATACGCTCATGGGTAAGGGATACAAGGGGGATACAACAACAACAACAACAAAATCAATATAAACAACAACTAAAAAAAAAACAAAAAAATATACACTGACAAAACAATATACTTACTTATGAAAACTATTTTTGGCTTAAATAACGATAGTGTGACTTAATATGTACTTCAATTTATAAATAATATGTACTAATTTATAAATGCACGCTCTGAAAGTTTCAAAAATTTATCAATTCTGCATAAATAATTTTGCCTTCTAATATCAAATCAATATCAAATCGAAGTAAAACATTTTATGAAAGTTAGATACGCTAGAACTCCTATACATAATGTCGGACAACGCTACCATAGAACTTCAAAGAAGACTTTATACCTGACCCTTCGAAGACCAAACCTAGACTGTGACACCTACAGTAAATACACATAAACTATTGCAGCAGTCAATGCCACTGGCAATATCCTTATCAAGTTACTATTGCACATTAAATTGCTAACACATGAGGGGGGAAAGGAGGGGATCACTACAGCACGGGAGCCTAGGGATGATGATCTGGGTCAACTTCCGTAACTTTCTAGTAAAACTCTATTTAAGTAATGAGGAAAAGATTAGTGAAAAAAAGTATTTAAGTAGTGAAATAGTGAAGAAGAAAAACAAGAAAAGATAGAGAGAACAGTAGCCAAAAGTAGGATGCCTCGTCTGGATTATGATGCCCGTATAGGAATTCCACGTTCCATGGCACCTTTCCAAGGCAGATTACCAGACTGGTTATTTGGCAGTGTATAATGTGGTCAAACAGGTTTTTTCTGTTATTAATAAGAATTTCATAAGAATATACATCGTGAGTTCACCTGCACAATTTTTTTCTTAAAAAAAACTGATATGATATAAAGTAGTCAAACATTTTTGGGAGCATGCAAGGAATTATGTAACTCAACCAGTGTTTTTCGAGTCAACATCCACCAAGGCAAATTACCAGACTGGTTATTTGGTTGTGTATAATGTGATCAAAAAGGTTTTTTTCTGTTATTAATAAGAATTTCATAAGAATGTACGTCGTGGGTTCACGTGCACAATTTTTTTCTTAAAAAAACTGGTATGATAGTTTTTAACGATGCTCCTTATTTCTAGTTCATAATGCTTATTTTTTAATTTAATTGGGAATGAAAAGTCAAATTCTAACATAAAGAACAAGGTATTTCGGAGGGGGTAGCTCACTTCAAATACGGGATAATTTCCATTCGTCTTAGTTTTTAACGATGCTCCTTATTTCTAGTTCAAAATGCTTATTTTTAAATTTAATTGGGAATGAAAAGTCAAAGTCTAACATAAAGAACAAGGTATTTCGGAGGGGGGTAGCTCACTTCATATACGGGATAATTTCCATTCGTCTTAGTTTTTTACGTTGCTCCTTATTTCTAGTTGAAAATACTTATTTTTTAATTCAATTGGGAGTGAAAAGTCAAAGTCTAACATAAGGAACAAGATATTTCGGAGGGGGTAGCTCACTTCATATACGGGATAATTTCCATTCGTCTTAGTTTTTAACGATGCTCCTTATTTCTAGTTGAAAATACTTATTTTTTAATTTAATTGGGAATGAAAAGTCAAAGTCTAACATAAAGAACAAGATATTTCGGAGGGGGTAGCTCACTTCATATACGGGATAATTTCCATTCGTCTTAGTTTTTAACGATGCTCCTTATTTCTAGTTGAAATAGCTTATTTTTTAATTTAATTGGGAATGAAAAGTCAAAGTCTAACATAAAGAACAAGGTATTTTGGAGGGGGTAGCTCACTTCATATCCGGGATAATTTCCATTCGTCTTAGTTTTTAACGATGCTCCTTATTTCTAGTTGAAAATACTTATTTTTTAATTTAATTGGGAATGAAAAGTCAAAGTCTAACATAAAGAACAAGATATTTTGGGGGGGGGGTAGCTCACTTCATATACGGGATAATTTCCATTCGTCTTAGTTTTTAACGATGCTCCTAATTTCTAGTTGAAAATGCTTATTTTTTAATTTAATTGGGAATGAAAAGTCAAAGTCTAACATAAAGAACAAGATATTTCGGAGGGGGTAGCTCACTTCATATACAGGATAATTTCCATTCGTCTTAGTTTTTAACGATGCTCCTTATTTCTATTTGAAAAAGCTTATTTTTTAATTTAATTGGGGATTAATTTAATTTAATTTTTAATTTAAAAGTCAAAGTCTAATATAAAGAACAAGGTATTTCGGAGGGGGTAGCTAACTTCACGGGATAATTTCCATTCGTCTTAGTTTTTAACGAAGCTCCTTATTTCTAGTTGAAAATGCTTATTTTTTAATATAATTGGGAATGTAAAGTCAAATTCTAACATAAAGAACAAGGTATTTCGGAGGGGGTAGCTAACATCATATACGGGATAATTTCCATTCGTCTTAGTTTTTAACGATGCTCCTTATTTCTAGTTCAAAATGCTTATTTTTTAATTAAATTGGGAATGAAAAGTCAATTTCTAACATAAAGAACAAGGTATTTAGGAGGGGGTAGCTCACATCATATACGGGATAATTTCCATTCGTCTTAGTTTTTAACGATGCTCCTTATTTCTAGTTGAAAATGCTTATTTTTTAATTTAATTGGGAATGAAAAGTCAAAGTCTAACATAAAGAACAAGATATTTCGGAGGGGGTAGCTCACTTCATATACGGGATAATTTCCATTCGTCTTAGTTTTTAAAGATGCTCCTTATTTCTAGTTGAAATAGCTTATTTTTTAATTTAATTGGGAATGAAAAGTCAAATTCTAACATAAAGAACAAGGTATTTCGGAGGGGGTAGCTAACTTCATATACGGGATAATTTCCATTCGTCTTAGTTTTTAACGATGCTCCTTATTTCTAGTTGAAAATGCTTATTTTTTAATTTAATTGGGAATGAAAAGTCAAAGTCTAACATAAAGAACAAGGTATTTCAGAGGAGGGTAGCTAACTTCATTATTTTTTAATTTAATTGGGAATGAAAAGTCAAAGTCTAACATAAAGAACAAGGTATTTCAGAGGAGGGTAGCTCACTTCATATACGGGATAATTTCCATTCGTCTTAGTTTTTAACGATGCTCCTTATTTCTAGTTGAAAATGCTTATTTTTTAATTTAATTGGGAATTAAAAGTCAAATTCTAAAATAAAGAACAATGTATTTCGGAGGGGGTAGCTAACTTCATATACGGGATAATTTCCATTCGTCTTAGTTTTTAACAATGCTCCTTATTTCTAGTTGAAAATGCTTATTTTTTAATTTAATTGGGAATGAAAAGTCAAAGTCTAACATAAAGAACAAGGTATTTCGGAGGGGGTAGCTAACTTCATATACGGGATAATTTCCATTCGTCTTAGTTTTTAACGATGCTCCTTATTTCTAGTTGAAAATGCTTATTTTTTAATTTAATTGGGAATGAAAAGTCAAAATCTAACATAAAGAACAAGATATTTCGGAGGGGGTAGCTCACTTCATATACGGGATAATTTCCATTCGTCTTAGTTTTTAACGATGCTCCTTATTTCTAGTTGAAATAGCTTATTTTTTAATTTAATTGGGAATGAAAAGTCAAATTCTAACATAAAGAACAAGGTATTTCGGAGGGGGTAGCTAACTTCATATACTGGATAATTTCCATTCGTCTTAGTTTTTAATGATACTCCTTATTTCTCGTTGAAAATGCTTATTTTTTAACTTAATTGGAATGAAAAGTCAAAGTCTAACATAAAGAACAAGATATTTCGGAGGGGGTAGCTCACTTCATATAAGGGATAATTTCCATTCGTCTTAGTTTTTAACGATGCTCCTTATTTCTAGTTGAAAATGCATATTTTTTAATTTAATTGGGAATGAAAAGTCAATGTCTAACGTAAAGAACAAGATATTTCGGAGGGGGTAGCTAACTTCATATACGGGATAATTTCCATTCGTCTTAGTTTTTAACGATGCTCCTTATTTCTAGTTCAAAATGCTTATTTTTTAATGTAATAGGGAATGAAAAGTCAAAGTCTAACATAAAGAACAAGATATTTCGGAGGGGTAGCTCACTTCATATACGGGATAATTTCCATTCGTCTTAGTTTTTAACGATGCTCCTTATTTCTAGTTGAAAATGCTTATTTTTTAATTTAATTGGGAATGAAAAGTCAAAGACTAACATAAAGAACAAAATATTTTGGACGGGGTAGCTCACTTCATATACGGGATAATTTCCATTCGTCTTAGTTTTTAACAATGCTCCTTATTTCTAGTTGAAAATGCTTATTTTTTAATTTAATTGGGATGACACACACACACACACACACACACACACACACACACACACACACACACACACACACACACACACACACACACACACACACACACACACACACACACACACACACACACACACACACACACACACACACACACACACACACACACACACACACACACACACACACACACACACACACACACACACACACACACACACACACACACACACACACACACACACACACACACACACACACACACACACACACACACACACACACACACACACACACACACACACACACACACACACACACACACACACACACACACACACACACACACACACACACACACACACACACACACACACACACACACACACACACACACACACACACACACACACACACACACACACACACACACACACACACACACACACACACACACACACACACACACACACACACACACACACACACACACACACACACACACACACACACACACACACACACACACACACACACACACACACACACACACACACACACACACACACACACACACACACACACACACACACACACACACACACACACACACACACACACACACACACACACACACACACACACACACACACACACACACACACACACACACACACACACACACACACACACACACACACACACACACACACACACACACACACACACACACACACACACACACACACACACACACACACACACACACACACACACACACACACACACACACACACACACACACACACACACACACACACACACACACACACACACACACACACACACACACACACACACACACACACACACACACACACACACACACACACACACACACACACACACACACACACACACACACACACACACACACACACACACACACACACACACACACACACACACACACACACACACACACACACACACACACACACACACACACACACACACACACACACACACACACACACACACACACACACACACACACACACACACACACACACACACACACACACACACACACACACACACACACACACACACACACACACACACACACACACACACACACACACACACACACACACACACACACACACACACACACACACACACACACACACACACACACACACACACACACACACACACACACACACACACACACACACACACACACACACACACACACACACACACACACACACACACACACACACACACACACACACACACACACACACACACACACACACACACACACACACACACACACACACACACACACACACACACACACACACACACACACACACACACACACACACACACACACACACACACACACACACACACACACACACACACACACACACACACACACACACACACACACACACACACACACACACACACACACACACACACACACACACACACACACACACACACACACACACACACACACACACACACACACACACACACACACACACACACACACACACACACACACACACACACACACACACACACACACACACACACACACACACACACACACACACACACACACACACACACACACACACACACACACACACACACACACACACACACACACACACACACACACACATACACACATACACATACACCCACACATACACGCACATACACACACACATACACACACACACACCTTCTTTTTTTAAAAGTGAATTCGTTGTTTCTCTATGATTCAATCCCAACACCCCCCTGCTCTGCGTGTTGAAAATGATTTCACGACATTATTTTAGTTGTTTTTCTTGTCCCAAACTATTTTTTATCATGAACCGTTTAGAGATAAATTTGATCAACTTGAAGAAAGTTCAAATAGAATCGTTACTGATATCGATATTAGTGCATAAACTACAAACTGACAAAAATATCCAGAACTTTTTTTTTCTTATAGCCTTGACTTTGAAGACATTTCTTCATCTTAATTGGCTTTAAAAATAACATGCAAAATAAAGTAGCCTAACCATCGTTGCTTTGTCGAATTTTGAGCAAACAAAAGGATTGTAACATCTGATTGGCTCCTTTGTATGCAATTTCAACCCAGTGAAAAGAACGAAACGTCTTTGAGTCACATTTAAAAAAAAAGTAAATTCGTTGTTTCTCTATGATTCAATCACAATACCTCCCTGGTCTGAGTGTTGAAAATGATTTCACTACATTATTTTAGGTTTTTTTTTTCTTGTCCCAAACTATTTTTTATCATGAACCGTTTAGAGACAAATTTGATCAACTTGGAGAAAGTTCAAATAGAATCGTTATTGATATCGATATTAGTTCGTAAACTACAAACTGATAAAAAATATCCAGAACTTTTTTTTTTCTTATAGCCTTGACTTTGAAGACATTTCTTCAGCTTAATTGGCTTTAGAAATAACATGCAAAATAAAGTAGCCTAACCGTCGTTGCTTTGTTGAATTTTGAGCAAACAAAAGGATTGTAACATCTGATTGGCTCGTTTGTAAGCAATTTCAAGTCAGTGAAAAGAACGAATCGTCTTTGAGTCACATTAAAAAAAAGAAGTAAATTCGTTGTTTCTCTATGATTCAATCCCAAAACCCCCCTGCTCTGAGTGTTGAAAATGATTTCACGACATTATTTTAGGGTTTTTTTTTTCTTGTACCATACTATTTTTTTATCATGAACCGTTTAGAGACAAATTTGATTAACTTGGAGAAAGTTCAAATAGAATCGTTACTGATATCGATATTAGTGCATAAACTACAAACTGACAAAAATATCCGAAACTTTTTTTTTCTTATAGCCTTGACTTTGAAGACATTTCTTCATCTTAATTGGCTTTAGAAATAACATACAAAATAAAGCAGCCTAACCCTCGTTTCTTTGTTGAATTTTGAGCAAATAAAAGGATTGTAACATCTGATTAGCTCGTTTGTATGCAATTTCAAGCCAGTGAAAAGAACGAAACGTCTTTGAGTCACATTTAAAAAAAAAGTAAATTCGTTGTTTCTCTATGATTCAATCCCAATACCCCCCTGGTCTGAGTGTTTAAAATGATTTCACGACATTATTTTAGGTTTTTTTTTCTTGTCCCAAACTATTTTTTATCATGAACCGTTTAGAGACCAATTTGATCAACTTGGAGAAAGTTCAAATAGAATAGTTACTGATATTGATATTATTTCGTAAACTACAAACGGATAAAACATATCCAGAACTATTTTTTCTTATAGCCTTGACTTTGAAGACATTTCTTCATCTTAATTGGCCTTAGAAATAACATGCAAAATAAAGTAGCCTAACCGTCGTTGCTTTGTTGAATTTTGAGCAAACAAAAGGATTGTAACATCTGATTGGCTCGTTAGCATGCAATTTCAAGTCAGTGAAAAGAACGAATCGTCTTTGAGTCACATTTAAAAAAAAGAAGTAAATTCGTTGTTTCTCTATGATTCAATCCCAACACCCCCCTGCTCTGAGTGTCAAAAATGATTTCACGACATTATTTTAGATTTTTTTTTTCTTGTCCCAAACTATTTTTTTTATCATGAACCGTTTAGAGACAAATTTGATCAACTTGGAGAAAGTTCAAATAGAATCGTTACTGATATCGATATTATTGCGTAAACTACAAACTGACAAATATATCCGGAACTTTTTTTTCTTATAGCCCTGACTTTGAAGACATTTCTTCATCTTAATTGGCTTTAGAAATAACATGCAAAATAAAGTAGTCTAACCGTCGTTGCTTTGTTGAATTTTGAGCAAACAAAAGGATTGTAACATCTGATTGGCTCGTTTGTATGTAATTTCAAGTCAGTGAAAAGATCGAAACGTCTTTGGGTAACATTTTTTTAAAAGTAAATTCGTTGTTTCTCTATGATTCAACCCCTACACCCCCCTGCTATGAGTGTTGAAAATGATTTCATGACATTATTTTAGGTTTTTTTTTCTTGTCCCAAACTATTTTTTTTATCGTGAACCGTTTAGAGACAAATTTGATCAACTTGGAGAAAGTTCAAATAGAATCGTTACTGATATCGATATTAGTGCGTAAACTACAAACTGATAAAAATATCCAGAATTTTTTTTCTTATAGCCTTGACTTTGAAGACATTTCTTCATCTTAATTGGCTTTAGAAATAACATGCAAAATAAAGTAGCCTAACCGTCGTTGCTTTGTTGAATTTTGAGCAAACGAAAGGATTGTATCATCTTCCGGTCCATTCTTGGTACACAAAACCTTGGGATTTTCATGAACCGTCTTATAAACTCATGTAGTTCACCCATTTTTGCCTTTTTAAGCCCCCCACCAACAAAAATTTCCCTCGCACGTGCCTGGTGATGTCAAACCTACACTCCGACATTTCTTCATCTTAATTGACTTTAGAAATATCATGCAAAATATACGAGCTAATCAGGTGTTACAATCCTTTTGTTTGTCTGAGTTTAGCATTCGATTTATTAATTATCAATGACGCATTTCTAACAAACTACTCTCAAATTAAGGCAATTGTCCAAAAAATCAGTTAAAACCTTGGGATTTTAACGAACCGTCTTATAAACACATGTATTTCACCGATTTTTGCCTTTTTAATCCCAGCAACAACCAAAAAAGTAACTCGCACTATCATGGGGAGGTCAATACTACATTACGACAATTCTTCATTTTAATTTACTTTAGAAATATCATGCAAAATATACGAGCTAATCAGGTGTTACAATCCTTTTGTTTGTCTGAGTTTAGCATCCGATTTTTTAATTATCAACGACACATTTCTAACAAAGTACTCTCAAGTTAAGGCAATTGTCCAAAAAATCAGAAAAAACCTTGGGATTTTTATGAACCGTCTTATAAACTCATGTAGTTCACCCATTTTTGCCTTTTTAAGCCCCCCACCAAAAAAAAATTTCCCTCGCACGTGCCTGGTGATGTCAAACCTACACTCCGACATGTCTTAATCTTAATTGACTTTAGAAATATCATGCAAAATATACGAGCCAATCAGGTGTTACATGTTAGACTTTGACTTTTCATCCTAATTAAATAAAAAAATAAGCATTTTCAACTAGAAATAAGGAGCATTGTTAAAAACTATGACGAATGGAAATTATCCCGTATATGAAGTAAGCTACCCCCTCCGAAATATCTTGTTCTTTACGTTAGACTTTGACTTTTCATTCCCAATTAAATTAAAAAATAAGCATTTTCAACTAGAAATAAGGAGCATCGTTAAAAACTAAGACGAATGGAAATTATCCCGTATATGAAGTTAGCTACCCCCTCCGAAATACCTTGTTCTTTATGTTAGAGTTTGACTTTTCATTCCTAATTAAATTAAAAAATAAGCATTTTCAACTAGAAATAAGGAGCATCGTTAAAAATTAAGACGAATGGAAATTATCCCGTATATGAAGTTAGCTACCCCCTCCGAAATACCTTGTTCTTTATGTTAGACTTTGACTTTTCATTCCCAATTAAATTAAAAAATAATGAAGTTAGCTACCCCCCTCCGAAATACCTTGTTCCTTATGTTAGACTTTGACTTTTTATTCCCAATTAAATTAAAAAATAAGAATTTTCAACTAGAAATAAGGAGCTTCGTTAAAAACTAAGAAGAATAGAAAGTACCCCGTATATGAGGTTAGCTACCCCCTCCGAAATACCTTGTTCTTTATGTTAGATTTTGACTTTTCATTCCCAATTAAAATAAAAAATAAGCAATTTGAACAAGAAATAAGGAGCATCGTTAAGAACTAAGACGAATGGAAAAAATCCCGTATATGAAGTGAGCTAGCCCCCTCCGAAATATCTTGTTTTTTATGTTAGACTTTGACTTTTCATTCCCAATTAAATTAAAAAATAAGCATTTTCAACTAGAAATAAGGAGCATCGTTAAAAACTAAGACGAATGGAAATTACCCTGAATATGAAGTGAGCTACCCCCCTCCAAAATACCTTGTTCTTTATGTTAGACTTTGACTTTTCATTCCCAATTAAATTGAAAAATAAGCATTTTGAACTAGAAATAAGGAGCATCGCTAAAAACTAAGACGAATGGAAATTATCCCGTATATGAAGTTAGCTACCCCCTCCGAAATACCTTGTTTTTTATGTTAAAATTTGACTTTTCATTCCCAATTAAATTAAAAATAAGCATTTTCAACTAGAAATAAGGAGCATCGTTAAAAACTAAGACGAATGGAAATTATCCCGTATATGAAGTTAGCTACCCCCTCCGAAATACTTTGTTCTTCATGTTAGACTTTGACTTTTCATTCCCAATTAAATTAAAAAATAAGTATTTTCAACTAGAAATAAGGAGCATCGTTAAAAACTAAGACGAATGGAAATTATCCCGTATATGAAGTGAGCTACCCCCTCCGAAATATCTTGTTCTTTATAATACACTTTGACTTTTCATTCCCAATTAAATTAAAAAATAAGCATTTTCAACTAGAAATGAGGAGCATCGTTAAAAACTAAGACGAATGGAAATTATCCCGTATATGAAGTGAGCTACCCCTTCCGAAATATCTTGTTCTTTATGTTAGACTTTGACTTTTCATTACCAATTAAATTAAAAAATAAGCATTTTCAACTAGAAATAAGGAGCATCGTTAAAAACTAAGACGATTGAAAATTATCCCGTATATGAAGTGAGCTACCCCCTCCGAAATACCCCTTTCTTTATGTTAGACTTTGACTTTTCATTCCCAATTAAATTGAAAAATAAGCATTTTGAACTAGAAATGAGGAGCATCGTTAAAAACTAAGACGAATGGAAATTATCCCGTATATGAGGTGAGCTACCCCCTCCAAAATACCTTGTTCTTTATGTTAGAATTTGACTTTTCATTCCCAATTAAATTAAAAAATAAGCATTTTGAACTAGAAATAAGGAGCATCGTTAAAAACTATCATACCAGTATTTTTTAAGAAAAAAATTGTGCACGTGAACTCACGATGTACATTCTTATGAAATTCTTATTAATAGCAGAAAAAACCTGTTTGACCACATTATACACTGCCAAATAACCAGTCTGGTAATCTGCCTTGGCGGATGTTGACTCGAAAAACACTGGTTGAGTTACATAATTTCGTGCATGCTCCCAAAACATGTTTGACTACTTTATATCATACCAGTTTTTTTAAGAAAAAAATTGTGCACGTAAACTCACGATTTACATTCTTATTCAATTCTTATTAATAACAGAAAAAAACCTGTTTGACCACATTGTACACTGCCAAATAACCAGTCTGGTAATCTGCCTTGGAAAGGTACCATGGAACGTGGAATTCCTATACGGGCATCAGAATCCAGACGAGGCATCCTACTGCCAAATAACATATAAGATAGAAAAGAGAATATACCTGAGGCCTGGGAGCCAAACGCAGAAAAGACAACCATACACCATGAAAAAAACACTGGGGACATAAACTCCTCAGAGAAAAAACAGATATGCTATTCTGTTTGATTCTTAACTAAATAGTCCTTAATTTTACCATTTTATTCAAGGAGAAAACGACAATATAATAAAATGGCTTGATTTCATTGGTTTATTTCCAGTAGAACGACTTGTTTTTGCCACATAGTATTTTCCGTATTTCTCGAGAAAGAAAAAAAAAACACTACACTTTAGAATCTGACTGTTTTAAAATGCGACAATAACAGTAATAGCTACTTGAGAATGATTACTTGTATCAAAGAATTTTTCAGCTAGTGTTTTGGTCCTGATTGGTCCTTTTGCGTAAAATTTTAGAGCAGTAAAATAAAAAAAAAGATTTAAAAACGCACCAATTTTCAAAAGCATCGTCTCTGTTTATCTATGGTTTTTACATCAAGCTAATTTTGACGAAAGTAGCGTATTCTTTTGGATAACAGCCATTCTTATGGTTTATTATATTTGGCGTAAAGCTAAATCATCTGACCAAATTATCAAACAGTTCTTGGTAATGAACTGTAAGTAAGGAGCGACCCGGCTCAATAGTAACCGAAACTCTAAAACGGAACTTTGATACCAATAGGTACATCAAAAGATTTATATTTTTATGCTGATTTTAAATATATAAGTTTCATCAAGTTAAAACTTACCCATCAAAAGTTACGACCCTGAGAAACTTTGCCTTTTTTTCAAAAAAAGGTTAAAACACCCCCTAAAAGTCATCTTAATGAAAAATCTTAATGATAATCTTAATAAAAATTACACCATCCGACTCAGCGTATCAGAGAACCCTACTGTAGTAGTTCGAAGCTCCCATCTGCAAAAATGTGGAATTTTGTATTTTTTGACATAGGAGAAATTATAGATGTGTGTTTTTTTTTTTTTCTAGGGGTAATTGTATCGAAACAGTGGTCCTAGAATGTCGCAAGAGGGCTTTTTTGAACGGAAATTAAAAGTTCTAGAGCCCTTTTAAGTGTCCAAAAAAATTGGAGGGCAACTAGGCCCCTCCCACACTAATTTTTTCCCAAAGTCATCCAATCAATATTTTGAAATGGCCATTTTGTTCAGCATAGTTGAAAAATTTAATAAATATGTCTCTGAGGACGACTTAATTCCCCACAATCCCCGGGGGAAGGGCTACAAGTTATGAACTTTACCTATTGTTTACATATAGTACTGGTTATTAGGAAGTTTACAGACGTTTTCTAGGTTTTTTTTTGGTGGAGCTGGGAGGGTTCGAGGGGAGGAGATTACGTAGGAGGATCTTTTCATGGAGGAATTTTTCATAGGGGAAAAAATTTTCCAAGAAGGGGGTGCAGTTTTACCAAGCATTATTTAAAAACGATTAGAAATTAAATAAGAAAAATAAGTTTTTTCAGCTGAAAGTAAGGAGCAACATTAATACTTAACACGAACAGGAATCATTACGTTTAGAAGGGGGTTTGCCCCTTCGTGAATACCTCGCTCTTTACGCTAAAGTATTTTTAGTACTTTCAAAAGAGCTATAATTCTAATTAGACAGCCTTTGTGATTCAGAGGTCATTCTTATAGAATTGGAACAAAAATTCGAACTTTAGCGCAAAGAGCGAGGAAGTGACGAGGGGAAAAATCCCTCATATGTGTAATAATTTTTTTTGTTTTAAATTATAATGTTGCTCGTTACTTTCAGTTGAAAAAACCTGTTGTTTTTATTTAATTTTGTTTCTTAGGTTGAAAACTCAGCTTGTGATTGGAAGAAATGCCAAAAACAGACACTTTGTTTGTGAAACAGGGCTATAAATGAAAATCTAGTAATATCTGAAGATTCACTTGCAAAAAAATCCCAAGGCTTGAAAAAAATATCACAAGAATTCAAATACTTGTAATATGGATGATTACCAAAATTTTTGAGGATAATGTTTAACGTATGCGTTCCTATGATCCCAGGGTCAGGACTTGAATCCTGGATTTTGTAAAATATCTCAAGGCGTAGTAGTCGTGTAATAAAAGTGGCATATTCTAAAAGTTATCAACAGTCTCTTTCTTAAGATCCCCTCTATTTCGGGCTCTGGGATAAATTAAAATACGCTATCTATTATTTCTTATTCAGGGATAAACGAGCACGGTGAAAGAGTCCAGATTGTGCACGAAACATATATTCGCAAAATGCTTTGCTTAGCATCGGGCTAGTATTGTAAAAGAAAATATATTAAAATCAGCCCGTCCCCGATCTGAAGTTTTGTAGAAAATACTAGAGATTATAAGTGATCTGTATTTCGCCATACAAGCCCTTCAGAGGATGAGTGGACTGACTGCTACCCTTAGGAGTTTCATACCCCCAATCCTCAGCATAAATAGGCTTTCGAATACAAATTCGAAAGGGAGCTTTATTGTCCTGATGAGAGTCCAGGTAACAGCGTAAATTTCAAAAAGTAGCAAAAATTCCCATACTCTCCGCTCAAGATTTTTGGACACATCAGTCGCAAAGAATTTATGACTCCGCCTTCTTCAACATTTATGCTGTGGTGTCAACTGAAGCTATTGCTGTGACACAAAGGGAAACTTCCCTTAGCGCGCGTTTTAGTATGTCCCATTTCTGAACCAAATTTTCGGTACTGGTTATCATTAATGCGGTGGTCCAGGTTCCCCTATCTCCAGCGTCTGTGATGTCATGATTAAAGTAAAAACAAAATACCCAAAGAGAGACAATAAAATGTTTGGCTTGCATATTGTGAATAACTGTACGGTGCTGTTTGAACACTTAACACTACTAAATCAAATGATTTTTTCCATTTGGCTTAGTATCCGATTTGTTCTGTGTTGGCAGTATTTACTCCAGTTATCAAAAAGGAAAAAACTTCAGCACAGCACAGCTCGCATAGACCAATTACTGTAGCTGGGGCCTGTAAAAAATTCTTGTATTAACCAAGTGTGTCATACACTCAGCAACCAGCTTTGGTTCAAATAATTGAAACAGTGGAGAGCACGTGCTTCAAATCATTTGTAATATACTCATAGAGTATAAATTAAAATATGAATATAAATTAAAATAAAGCAAACATGGGGGTTTCTACAAATGATATTATTTTTTTCCTATACAAATTTATATTTAAATCATCTTGAGAAGGTGGGGATGAAAAGGCAAAATTGGTAATTCAATAGGCCGTATTTTGTATAGCACAAATTTTACTAGAGAACGGAAAAACCAAAAATGATACTCTTTGAAATAAGAAACTGGTGGTTACTACAAAATATGTTTTTACTGGGACTTCTAAGATACAACACAATTAATTGCCATACTATAAATTCCGTTTCCTAACAGTTTCTTTGATCGAGATACGACGATATATTAAGGTAAGAAAGGCTTAGATAAGAAAAAACTAGTTGAAAAAATCAACAAAACTTGCTTTTGCTGAAAAAATGACGGTAATTTTAAGCTGACATACTGACATAAAAAAAAATTGAAAAAAATGAAAAAAGAACTGACAGAACGTCTCTTCAAAGCAACAAAAAAAAAAGAAAATATCACGTACTCTAAAGTACATGAAAATTGGAAATTGAGTGTAATAAAAAAATTCTCCCAGCTACTCTGCAAAAATTGTTTTGTTAGATGATTTGTTCTATGTGAAATATCTTGATATATAATGTCTTTAAAATTGATTCGTATATCTTTCTAGTCTTGTTTCATCTGTTCGTCAGAAAACATGTGATTTTGTTTTTGTTATTTTTATATTAGGATTTTCTTTTTATTTTAGATGCATCCTCAGTTGATCATAAGCACTCGGGACGATACCAGTAAGTTTTTTAAGAATATTAATTTGTTGTTCAATGCTTCTTAACCAAAGAATTTTTATGAAGGCGGGCGGCGTAGGAGGCTTAGTTCTTTCGAAAATATGGTTAAATTATGGTTATATTTCATAATGTGAATAAACTGTGCATATCCTTTTCATGGTTGTGGTAGGAAATTCCCCCCATATAAAGAGCGAACGATAGCCCATAATAAACAAAAGACTGAAAACGAATTTTGAAAAGAAAAACTTTCTAGTGAGGAAAATTTTCCATTGCAAGGTGAGCCAGGAACAGTACTTATTATTTTGAATTATCGTCATTGTAATTGTTTATTGTAAAAACAATTTAAGGAAATTTCTAAAAACTGCTGACAACTCCTTGAAGAGTTGTCATCTTGGCACAAGATCAGAATGAGAATCTCACAATTGGAGCCAGCAAGGCTGGAAACCCTTGACTGGAGGTTTTCATTCTCCCTTCCGATCTTATTAAAGTCGAGGAAAAAACTAGCACGAGGGGTATAACTAGTGAGGGGCCGAAACGTCATAGAGGGCTGTTCAAGGGCTCATTGTAAAGCTAAGGTTCATTATCTAACGGTTTATTATACATTTGTCACGATAAAGCGTTGATTAAATACTAAACGGCACCAAACATTGCACCTCAGTGCCATCTCTGGAGTGAAAAGGCTGGGAATCATTCAAAGGGCACCGTTGTGGAAAGAACAGAAAACCCTGGTGGAAATAACGTTACAGGTAAGAAGATAAGAGCTCATTTGAAAGAAAATGCTTAAATTTACTTGCTTGAGTTAATTTGTCTTGACAACCTCATCATGAAATGCCATATGGTATCAAACAGACTTTCTGCGCCATTCTTGGAGTGTAAAGGAAAGGCTAAGAACCATAATAAGTGTGTAATAAAATCTCCATGGTTGAAAACCCTTAACTGAACCCTCAGCAATCCTTTTATTGAACCCTGCCTCTCCTATTTGAGAGTTGAAAATTCACTTATCCCAGCTCTCACAAGGCTCCATGGCTAGGAAGCAACAAGTAAAAAAGAACATACTGACAAAATGTGAACAAACAACAAAAAACGAAGTCCAATCTACCACCTCAAAAACCAAAAGCTAGGCAGGGGGTAGCGCTTGATTTTCAAATAAAAACCCAATAAAACACAAATAACTCTTGCTCAAACAAACAAACTGAATCCAAAGGCATCAACTTCAGGCAAAACCATAAGTATAAAAACAAAAAAAAAACAAATTATTAACATTCTTTTCGAAGATATCAAACAGGAATAGTATAAGCCCAATTACTTTCACGGGGACTCCTTATATGGAAGACAATTTGAGTCAAGCCAGAGCAGCACCCTATACTCTGACTATGAATACATATTTACAGGCGAACGGAGCTCCAAATAAGAAGTCAATAAGAATATTCTCTACCAAAGTGTTAGATTCACTGTGACAGAAATTCTATTTTTAATACAGTTTCCTTTTGAATTCAAATCTACAAATAAAGCGTACATCTGAGTCTAGTGTATCAGTTCTATTTCATTTATTGATTGAACAATATAAAGTTGACATTATGGAGAATCAAAATGGCGTTAACCAATTCTTCCATGTAAGTTTATTTTATATAATTAAATAATCAATTAATCAGTTTCTCCATTCAAATAGTTTCGATAGATGCTGTAATTTAAAAGTCTAATAGTTGTATTTATACACAAAAATTAGTAATGAAATAAAAACATATATAAATACGATAGTTTATCGGGTGAAAAAAATGAAGATTATATTTCAACTTACTTCCGTGTTAGGTCCGATAGTATCATTATAACTTCTTTCAACTTTGGCAACTCATTATTATCCAAAAAACAGTATTTCACATAATCATAGAATTTTAAAAACCATCTGAATGTCAAACTCCCTCGCATCTTAACACAAACTGAGCACATTACACAAAAAATTTCCCCTCTTCTAACCTTGTATGCATTATGGTGTGAAATAGGGTGACTCTTAAAATGTTCCACATTTCTGATCTGTGGAGAAGGCTGTTATTATTCAAGACTGTATCTTATTTATAATTTTAGAACTTAAATTCAGTCATTTGCCAAATATTTTTCTACTGTAGCCTGATAGTCTCGTTTTCATTAGGGCATGAAAAAAGAGTTGTTTTTCCGTGTTCAAAAAGATATAGGGCTAATTAATTAAATGATTTTACATAGATGTAAATGTTAGAGGGGGTTTGAGGGAGGAAGCATCCCGCTTATTAAGAATAAAATTATTAGTAAAACTATAATATAATTTTATTTAAGGAAATATCTGGAGAAAGAGAAAAAACTTTTGTAAAGCGACCAAAATTATCAAGTTCCGTTCAAATGAAAATATTATCACAACCCACAAGACCATCTGTGATATTATATGCACCCCCTAGCAGACATGAAGTTGCCAATACTTCTTTGATGACAGAAAATGACAACAATATCCAGCATGATGTTCCATACTATGAATTGTCAATGCACGGAGTAAGAAAAAATATGTTTTACCGTTTTTCTTGATTATATTTTCTAATATAAAGAAAAACTAAATTTCATTGAATAACGTATGAAAATGATTAGTATTGGATTCTTTTTTTATAATTCAATTTAAAGATGATTTAAGATTCTTCTTGAAAACGGATACTTTTTCGGACAGCACAAAAGCGCTGCTTTTAGTATGGACAGCAATTTAGTAAAAAGTGCCGCTATAATTTTTTTATTTCCAACAGATCATTTATCATGGAAGGAGTTATCATAGAAAACTATGATGGTATATTGAATATTCTAGTGCACTATTTAGAAAATAATGCAGCACTGAGATAACCATCGTAATATTTGAAAAATTTCATTACAGTGGGAGGGAGGGATTTTACTTTGGTGTGGGGAAATTATGATACAAAGTTTTCCAAAAGCAGATTAATGAGTATTAAGATGAAACTATGATGAAATCAGAACGCACACTATGTACATTAAATCTTTCAATATTTACGTGTAAGAGCATTACATAATGGTATATCAAATTGAAACTTTCAATTATATATAAAGTGGTTGGGAGGGGGGGGGGGAGGTAGGGTTAATAGTGAACTATTAGTATATATTTTTTAGTCTGCAAATGTTTTCTTAAATAATATAAAAATAGAACTAGCTAATAATCCATTTTTCGACTCTTATAAAACAGGGTCAATTTCACAATGAAAATAAATTCTATTATTACTGTAGGTTAACCTGAATGACTAATCACCACCACTTCCACTACCCAGTCAAAGATTTTGCAACATTGTTGAGAATACATCTTTGATCGCGACGCTGACAGATTTTAGTGATAGTCAACTCATTGAGCTGCCGTCTGTCAACAATGAGCTTGAATGTAACAGCAAATTTTTTAAGGAATGTTTTGATGGTAGTAAAAGTTTTGATGATTGCCTTCTAACACTATCGATGATAATGATTCTGAGTGGACAGATAACTTTTTAAGACAATATTTTAGTGATAGTAATGTTACTACTTCATTTAATGTACCACCTAGTGCATTTGAACAGGGCTTAGAAGTTAGTTTTGCCCAACCAGATGTATTTCAGCTGGGCGATTTCAGCTGGGTAGATCAGATGAGTCCTAACACTTCTAGAAGTTTAGATAATTTTAGGCAGTCCTAACACTTGTAGAATTTTAGAAAAATTTTCAAAAGAGTTAAATGAGAGCCCTCCACCACTGATTTAATGAACATAGCCCCGATTCTGTCGAGTATAATTGAAGAAGAAAAAACAAATACGCTTGGGCAGATTCTTGCAGCCCAAATACACTCGAAGCTATGTTGAGTGAACTAGGGGATTTTACTCCGCGCACCAACCCTCACGTTGAGGTTGAACAGAGTGATGAAGGTAGTGGAGATATGCAAATCTTTCCAACATTGCCGGAAGTTTATTTAACAAACTCTGTCTTGCATACATAGATGTTTATACGTCAGTATTTGGGGATCCATTTAACTCGCTAATAGCAGGGGATATTATATCAGATCCAATAAATTTTTTCCATACGAATCAGGGCAAGATTCAAGCTCTTCTTAAACAATAAATTCGGGTTTGAGGAGGTCCGGACAGTATAAAAGTATCAATAGCACTCAAAATGTTTTATTTAAATGAAAATGCAGGTGATATTTATTCATATTTTCTGCACATTGAAATGTTGGTCTTTCATCCGCATTTGGAAAATTATGAGGGTGTATTTATGGAATGGGTAAATAGTACTGTCAGAAAACTGGATAATTATAATCAGAAGGGTTATGGGTCATTGGTTTTATCTATTGAAAATTTAAGTGCAAATATATGTAAATTTAAAAAGAATTAATTTTAAAAGGTGAGCATGGGGAGAAGGGTAAGTTAAAAAAAATAATCAAGATTTAAAATGATGTCGGGGTGTACAACGAATCTGTTTCGAAACAGGGCAACAGTGTTTCATGTACGCATTTCTTATAGCGGCCTGCCATCCCTTGCAAGATAATGTTACTAAGGCAAAGTTGGATAATTGGGCGGCTAATGTGAGGGAGGGGTCAGATTTCCCTAAAGTAGATTTCAGTTGTTTAAAAGGTATATATCCTGTAACAATCAAGGGAATATATATTTTCGAACGGGCTAAAGAACAGTTAAAGATTGGCCTTACAGTGCTACAATACGAAACAGAATTTGAGGAGGGCGAGCGCACTAATAAGAAATGAGTATTATTTCCAGCGAGGGCTCCGTCGATTAAATCAGTGAAGCACTGAGTCTGGCTTCTTTACCCACCACCTATAGAGCCTGATTAATTTGGGCATTTTAATCTATTTACAGATATTACTAGGGTTTTATTTGAGGGTTAAAAGGGGCGTGGGGTGTATGCTACTATTGTCAAACATGTCCGTCCAGATTTCGTAGCGAAATAAACCTAAAGAATCACATGAACCACTGCAAACGTCATGGATATCAGTCTGTAGAAAAGGTCAGCGGAGATAGGGCAATTTTACGGTTTAGAAATTTTCAAAATACACTTTTAAAAAATGATAAGACCAGCCTGGATTGTGAGGCCAAACCCAGAGATGTGAACAATCCTCAAAATTCAAATCGTATTAAAGAACATCAAGCTATTGCAGTCTCTTGTGCCCACGCTCAACGGGACTCTAGTAATACCATGGTACTGTTAGACGTGGTGGAGACATTGAATGGGGAGGATTGCATGATCATAGCATTGACTAAACTAATCATCACAGTAAATGAGGCAATTTCCCGGTTGCGGCACACAAACTATCCTATGATTCTAACACCGTAGGATATGTTTTTCATTAAAAATAAGAAAATATTTTGGGTTTTTACGGGGAAATTTGAAGATGGGAGTAAAGGGGCTAAGGGAAAAGGGGGTAAAGGGAAAGTCCCCGACCATGATCATTCATAGCAAGAAATATCATCAGGGGGGAGTAACTTTGGTGGAGTGGCAAATAAATCGTGCAATGTAAACGTAAGTCAAGAGTACCTTATACCGGTTCGTATACACAGTTCCAATTATGATTTGAAATTTATTTTACCAACATTGGCACATATACAGAAAGGTATAGTTGTAGATGGCACCTGGGTAGATGGTTCTTATTCCTATAATATTATACCCAAATCATCTGAGAAGCTGCTGCTCTTAGTATTCAAATGGAAAACACTAGATAATGGACATACTTGTAGGGATAAAATCCGTCTTTTAGACTCCATAGCTTCTTCCCCAAATCCCTTAGCCAATTGATTCAAGTACAGAAAAGTGACAATTTTGATAGTTTCCCCCTCTTTAAAAAGCACTTTCCAGAAGATGAAATTAATGATTTCTTAACGTGTAAGGGCATATATGCACATAATTACTACAACTACAGCTCGAGGTTAGATAAGGGGAAACTTCCACCCATTGAAGCATTTTATAATTCTCTTACTGATAGTCAATGCACCAATGTCGACTATAAATTTACCAAGAGGATTTGGGCCAAGGGAGGATGTAAAAATGGATGGTATTATTTAGAAATGTACTTGGCAAGTGATGTATTGACACTATTGGACATAGTCTGTAAGAACACGGATAAAATCTATTTGGAATTTGGGTAGGATATAGATTATTAATTTTCAACTCCTCACCTGGTGATGGATTTAATTCCAAAAATCAGTAGAGAAGAAATAGGTCTGGTCACCGACGTGGATCAGCACTTATTTGTAGAATGATCATTGAGGGGAGGATATATTTTTCACGGAGACCGCTTCATGAAAACTGATCCACCTGGGCAGAACTCTGTCGACGGTGTAAAGTTCAAAGCAGTTTTTCTATATATGAATTCCCTATACTCCTCGGCAATGTATCACTGCTGTTTGCCGTGTGGTAATTACAAATAGCTTGACTATGCTTGTGCCACAGATTTCAACGAAATTCACACTGTTGGGCAGAATGGTCCACAAGGATGGTTTTTTGAAAGTGACGGTCAAATACCAATGAACCTCCATGACTCGGTAGAAGATTTTTTTCCCGTGCATAAATAGACCTGTGACCAAGGACTCTTTGAGTCCATACATGCCTTTGACTGAAGATATGGGGATGCATTTGACTCCTTCAAAGCAAAAACTATTTGTGACCTTGAACTGAAACAGAATATAGTTGTACATCTTGTGCTATTGCGATGGATGGTAGCCAATGCATCCAGGGTCACAAAGATACAAAGAGCCCTGCAATTTGACCAAAAACCTTATTTGAAAACGTTTATCGGCACTTTTGTCAGTTAGCGTTCACAGACAAAAACCGAGGTTCTACTTCTTCTTCTTCTATTTAGCAGCAGGCGGGCTTTTCAGTAATACTATTGAGCCCTTTTCCTTTTGATTCACGCTGTGGGCTACAGAGCTACTGGCTTGATTTCCTCATATTTCTTAGATAATTTCAGATATCTTTCAGTAGATCTTTCGACTCTAGGAGTTCAAATATAAGGTGATAGATGTCAATTTCTATGCTCTGTGTGCAGGTATAGTTGGCTAGGCTCTTGGCTGATAGTGAGATTTTGTGGTGTTTGAAGCATTTTAGCAGTTTACAAAGCAAGGTTTGTTGTGCAGACGTCAGCTTAATATATTCAAATTGGCAATGGTCAATTGTTTCATTATTCATATTACAATGCCTGCAAAGAGGGGACAGGGGAATTGAACCACTTGAATTAGAAAACTTATACAAGAATGCAAGAAAATTGAGGTTGAAAAAGAAATTTATAAGCTCATTTTACATTCAGCCTTCGGGAAAATGTGTGAAAGCGTACGAAGCAGGAGTCGTTGTGATGCTATAACCAGTCCCAAAGAATGTGCACGAACCGATGCATACCCCAACTTCAAAACATTCACTGTCATAAACTCCAATATTAAATAATATTAAACAATATTTTAAACAATTTTAAACAAGACTGCTACACATAAGAAAAAGAAATATCGTTTTAAATAAAAATATTGCTGGTGGCAGCTCAACAATAAAAAATCTCCAAGAAACTCATGTTGTCATTCTTTTACAATGTTTGTAAGATGAAATGGCCAAGGGAGGGGGAAGTTCAAGTGTATTATGGAGACACTGATTCACTCCTGTTACAAGTTAAAACTGAGTCCATTTATCCTGAGTTGGCGAAACGCCAGGCCCCAAATGAATTGCTGATGTTAAAGTTGAAGACGGGGAGTGTTTTAATATCCATTGGTGTTTTTCCAGGTTCGTAGGTGTAATCTGTGGAAACACACAATAAGGATATCAAACAAGTGTGCAAGAGTGTGCCTACACATTTTTTAAAAAATAATTTGACATGAGTGTCTATAGAAACTGCGTGAAAAGTAATTTTGAACCAAGAGCGAAAGTCATGGCGATTCGTTCTTTACCATTTAAGAACTACAGAGTTAGAGTAGAGATAAATGCCATGTCGGCCATATCGGACAAGGTCTGTGTACGTGAGAATGGTGTGAAGGTACTCCACCATGGAAACTAATGTAATTCAGATCGAGTTGAATGCTTAGACTATAGAAAACAACTTGGTCAGGATAAATTAACGTAAATTCAATACTACTACTACTACTACTAAGTGGTGGGAGGAAGATTTACTTAATACATTCCGTCAATATTTATGTGTGTGTATGCAAGACATAATTATTTAATCATTTTCAATTTTTTGCGCCTTCCGTGCCGGTCTGGCCCGTCGCAATGGGCCTCCCGCACTTCTCGGTTCGGCCTTCGGCTGCCCCGGGGGGAGGGGGGAGACCTTTTTTTAAATGTATTTATGTGTTGTAAATAAATAGTGTTAATTTTTATTGTCTCTCCACAACAACAACAATTCTTTGATATTATGTGTGCGTTAAAAAATTTTTGTTGGTGTTTTAAAGTGTTAATAAAAATAAAAGAAAATATGATTCTAAATTGTTGATGTTCTTGTTCTTGTTTTTTTTATCGAACATCATACTAGGACTGTTGACTACGGAAATTATTAATATTTATTCATTAGACAAGCATAGTTTACAGTTACCTATAGTCCAGCTGTTGAACAAACAATATTTATCATTTTAAAACACCATTCAGATCGTTTCTTTTAGGTCCATCAATGTTGGGCAAAATGAGACTTTTAACTAAAATCATTATAAATTGTAATACAATGTTGTTGGAAAAGCCGAAAAAAAAATCTACTACTGCTATAGTGTTTGGCAAGAGTCATATGACCAAATAAAAGCTATTGCTGCTGCTACATCTATGCCGATACAATTCATACGGGGACTTGATTTTTTCAATAGTATTGAGCCAAAATCTTGGCTGAGTATTGATGAGTTAGCTGAATCCATTTAACAATGGTCTCAGGAAATTCCACAATTATTTACTTTTCGTTCGCATCATGAACAGATTTCCATACCCTAGTTCCACTATATCTGTTTCATCAGAGCAAATTTATGAGAACCCATGCTTTGAACTGTACCTACTATATTTTCTACAGAGTTGTTCGTGATTCAAGTTCTGTAATAGCTCTCAATAAACAAATATATCCCGGTGCTCCAAAATTTCTACTTTCAGCGTACAGTTAAGCAACAAATAAACCCTATGGCATTTTGTTGGATCTTAATCAGAATTCCCGTCGAAGATTTGCGTGTAATCACAGATATTTTTGAAAAAGAAATTACAATATATCTTCCGGTGAACAGTGAAAATGGCTATTAGTTGCCATCATGACACTGAATAAACTAAATGAAAATAGACACTTATTTTCCGTTCTAAACCCCTCAAAACCACCACTTAGAAAATCAATACTCAAACATGGTATTTACAAAGAATTTATTAATCTAATATCTGAACTTTGTTTAAATTTAACCAAGGGCAATGTACAGTTGTTAGAAGGTGCTAGACAACCAACAAAGCAACATCGTTCCATTGTATGTGCTTTGGATTGCAAAAAAAGGAAAATATTTTAAAAGAAAACGTCTTCTTCAGGCGTGTGGTAGCTTTTTTACACTTTTACTGCCAACAATTGCAGGACATTTAAACAGTTTTCTCTAAATGGCTAAATCCTAAAAATTGACCCCAATTGAACTTGCCCTTTCCCCAGTCGAAGACTCTGTGGATAATATAAACAAATTCATTAATGATGAAATTATTGCCGATGATAAAAAGCTGGTTTTACTTGATTATGAACTTCGACGGATGGAAAAACATAAACCTTATCGTGAGAGACCAGTCAATGTCAGTGTCATTGATCCCAAAAAGGAAACATCTCTTCAAGATTCTGCTGCTGCTGCTGCTGCTGCTGCTGGAACAACAGCAACAACACAATCAAAGGAGAAGGAGGAATTGAATTCAATAGTGGCAACTATTGGAAACCTACTGCCATATAATGAACAGAGTAAAAGACTGTTAACATATCTCATGTTGGAAAGTGATGGTCGTCAAGATCACCCTCCTGTTGAAGTCTATAGCACGGGGAAATGGATTATAATTCAAGGGAAAATTTATAATCTACATAATTTAATTTGCCATATTGTTACAAATCGTAAAGGACTTTTATCATTTGACATTAATCTATACAGCTTTTTAAAAAAACTTCCCGAAAAGTCTTATTACTAATAAGCAAATTCTAAAGAAGTTAAAGAAATGTAGTACTACTTCTAGTCCTCTAACATCAACACCATTTAAAAAAGAAGAAGAAGATTTTAAATCAATCTTGGAGAATACTAGTACACCTAGCAGCAGATCAGCAGCATTTATTTGGCAATGCCGATGGCTAGACAAAAGTGAAGACGTACTGATATCAGATCATCGTCACAACCACCACAATCCTCTAGTATGCAAAAGGGTAGCGGTTATTACACTACGTGTTTGCGTTCAAAATGGTTGAAGTTTTGAAACATGTTTATGAAAATATTAGAGAAGTGCGAAGTCTAAGTTCCCCCACAAAACTTTCTAAAGTCGTCAGTGATGGTGGTATTGACACTTTAAAAAGTGCAAAAAAGTATTTAAAAAATAAACCACTTTACAATCTACTTATAAATCATAAGGTTCGTGGTAATCATTATCAAAAAACAAAAGCCCTTTTCCCACTGCAAATAAATCAAGTAGATCTTTTAACTCTAGATGAGATTCAAAGACGTCACAATACACCCTACAAATATATTCTACATACAATCAGTATCTTTAGTCGCTATGCATAGGCTATTCCATTGCGGACAAAGAGAGGTGATGAAATTTCTGAGGCTATAAAAATTATTCTTGAACAAGACAGTTGTAGGAAAAGTGATCGTGGTAGTAAATTTATTAATCCACATTTGGAAAAGGTATTATTGAAATATTATAAAATGCTCTATCATAATCATAATCCAATAAAGGCTGCATTGGCCGAACGATTGATAAGAAATATTCGACTCCTAATTTCAAGATATTGTGCATTGAAAAATACTGCTGCTTTTATTCATGATTTAGATAAAATCATTCAAATTTATAATCAACGAGCTCATCGATATCTGTCAAACATTAGCCCTCAGGAAGTTCATTACAACGAAAATACATTTGACATTTTTCTTAAACAATAATCCAGTTCCAGTGAAAAGGTTGTGAAGAAAAAATTCAGTGCTGGTAATACTGTTCGAATTAATAGAACAGCTAATAGTTTTGAAAAGGGGAATTGCTATTGGTCCACTGAACTTTTTAAAGTGTCAAAAATCCTAGACACTAAACCCATAGCATATCATCTACGAGACACAAAAGATGATGAGATTTTCGGTGGCTTTTATGATTATGAATTACAAAAAGGTAAAAATAATAGTGAAATTTATCAAGTTGAAAAGATATTAAAAATTTGTACTCGCAGAGGCAAGAGACGGTTGCTTGTTCATTGGCTAGGATACAACTCTGATTATGATTCTTTGGTAGCAGTTGAAGACATTAGTAATTCCCAATGATTTCTATGTGACATTCATGTCCAATGTGTCTGATCCACTCAGCAATGATTTGAATAAAACTAGTGATTTTTGGACAAAAACCTCTCCCACCATCAAATTCAATGGCAAGTATGAAGTTGCTCTTGTCGACTGTATTTTCAAAAATACATACGATATCCTGAGAAAATATTACATATATGAAATAAAAATTTTACCTTATCATTGGCCACTCGTTAGCAATTGATATATAATTGAAAAGATCACTTCATTTGAATACCGATTTGTCATATTACCATACGAGGAACTCAGTTGTATAAATGATTTGTGTCGTACTATCAATAAAAGAATTTCCGCTCGTAAAAAAGGAGCATTTCAATTCAACTATTCAAAGAAAGAAGGCAAGATCTACTTTAGTTCACCCATTGCCAATGAAAAGGTTATTTTCAATGATAATCTAAGAGATGGTCTTGGTTTTAAACACAATTTAATCAATGGTAAAAGTGCTGGAAACTAGTGTAATTTTTGCTGACTATTCGCCTGCCTTCTCTTTCGACACTTGTGTATTTCTCTGTGCTTCATTCGTTGAAACATCCAAAGTTGACAATAGCAGGGCTCCTCTTCTACGAGTTTTTGAACGAAAAACCAGTCAAGATCATATTTGTCTTTATAATATAAAGCATCTTCATTATATCCCTGTGAACACTTCCTATTTGGAACTCTGTCAGTTTACACTAAGAACTGAATTAGGTGATCTTCTAGCAATAAGAAAAGGTTTGGCCGTGATTAAATGTCATCTTCGACCCATCGTTGTCGGTGTTCAATAACAAGATGTCTAATAGAAAAATAGTATTCGTTTGTCCTGGTATTGACTGTTATGTTGCTACTCTTGGTCCGAGACAAATGGGCAATGGAATGGACTATTTCAAAGGTCGTTCATTAATATCGGGCTACGGTCTTGGCAGTTGGTTTGCTAAGCTATTTCGCTCTGCACTACCCTTGGCTAGTATATATATTGTTCCGGCCGCAACATATTTTGCACCCTCTACACTACACGATTGGGGCTATGGCAAGGAATTTTGGACTCTGGAAAAAGTGTTTTGGAAAATCTTAGGTCCAGTGCACGAACTCTTGGCAAGCAATTGAAACCTTGACACAATGGAAGAAGTTTTAAAAATTTGGGAAACAGTGCATAACTCATCAGTCTCTTGTCAGGTCAGAAACAGAAGACACCACTCTTGTCAAAGAAAAACAAGAAGAAGAAGAAACAAAGGAAGAGAATTGTTAGATAAAACAGGATTTCTTTTCCAAGACTTAAAAATGGCATATGTATCTCACAAGGATTCCCATTCTTCAATCACTTCATCTTTAAACCTATCCAATTCAGAAAATGCTGATGTGAGTGTAAAACATGGTTAATATGAACAATTTTATCCAAAACAACCGCTCTCTGATAATATCCATTTTCAAATTTATTCCAATGAGGACTATTTTATAGATATGGCTTCGAAATTTATAGATTTACATGCGATAGTCCCGAAATCCGACAATACAATGCCAATTCTTGCCGATATAATATCCTATGAAAATTGTATATTGCATAATTTAGTTCGAAAAATCTGTGTCTACATAAATGGAACACTGGTGAGCACTAGCAACAATCTCTCCAATTATACGAGCTATATAAAGCTCAAGCTGATGGCATCAAAGTCATACAAAGAATTGAGGGATTCCTCCAATGGATATGAATATATTACAGGTACTGATAGTACAGATGCACTTCAAAATGTAACAACTAGTGAATTACATCTAGTTGGGAAAATAAATTATGAGATATTTAATATATCCCAATGGCTAACACCAAATATTAAAGTGGACAATAAATTAACGCTTGCTCCATCCAATTTCATTTTGCGAAATGAACTTTCTGTCAATCCTGATGTAATCTTCTCTGTCATCTCGATAATATTTCATGTACGAAAGCAGCAAGATATGAGTTCTGTTGCTTTGGCAGTGGAAAAACTGAGAGCTAGTGGAAATAATATTAAAATACTTGTTCCTCATACAATCAGTAATCAGCGTCATATTGCCACGGGCTCAAGCATCTTCACAGACTCATCATTTATCAATGGGGAAATTCCATTAAAATTACTATTGGCATTTGTAAAAAGTGCTAGTGCAATAGGATTGTCGTCAGGTTGCCAACATAAATTTGAAATGTTCAAGCTTTTATCTCTTATGGGTAAAGTGAATGAAACCCCACTCTACAATCTGTCTTCTGATAAATCCTATAGGAAACTGTATGAGTTGACAATGTAATCCCTAGATCGAGATTCACAACTATTTGAAAATGGTAAAACCAAAGAGATGTTTGCTAAAACGCATGGTATCATTTCACTGGATTTGTCTGGTACTCCAAATATGAGTATAGTGCGAACGGGGAGTGTATGTTTAGAGTGCACATTTGCCGAGTCATTAGCTGAGAGTATTGCACTAATCTCGTTAAACCAATTTGAAATCTATTGGGAAATCATTCCCGAAGGCAGTGTTCAACTAGACCTCACACCATGAACACAATTCAAATAATCAGCGTATGTAATTTGGATCCATACATGTCAAAATACAAATCCTATTGTATACAATCGGACTTCCTTGAGAAAATTCAAAGTGCAAACAATACTATTTTCATTTTTAATAGCAGTCCATCGAGTGTAAAGACAGGTCATTGGCTGTGCATCTTTCAAACATCAAAGAATATAGAATTTTTTATCCTTTGGCCTACCATATACATTCTACACTCCAAACATCAACAACTTTATTGAAAGCAGTGGGAAAACTATTATTCTAAACCAGAAGGAAGCAAAGGATCTAACGACTAAAAGTTGTAGTTTTCATGCACTACTATATCTCGTTTTCAGACGTCGTGTTTATACTTACACGCAATTTCTCAACATTTATGTAGACAAGCCAAACCTAAACGATTTTCTGGTGGACAATATGCTCTCAGACCTGTATAATATTGATTTTAGTGCCCTACAAATAATTTTTTTTTTAATGTATGTAAATTTGTTTATTAATGCATATACACAACAATGCCTTTTTTCTCCTTTTTAGATTTCGTCTTCTAGGGTGTATAGGCAAGTGTCGAGAACAACTAGTGATGGTAGATCATTTGAATTCACTGTATATTGATCTTGATTGACTGCAGAATCAGGGTCACATTTTCTACAGTACAATGTAACTTTACTCTTATTGTACCTCTTTGTTTAGTCAGTGATACTATTTTCATTCATATTGTAAAATTCTCGTGTTTCAATTTGTCTATTTGAAGCAATATCACATACAGTGTTTTCAAATGTCGAATCACATTGTGTAACAGCTAAATAAAAACCAGTAAGTTTATAGCCATAATAGCCAGTGTCTTGACAACGATGGCGTAGAAACCAAATTGTCTTGTTACCCCAACAGTCGAATCGTAGTTCTGATTCCTCCTCCCAAAATAATTTAAAACTGCGACGATACCAGTCTCTTAGAAATAAACTAAAATCTCGTTTAGGATTCTTTCCAATCATTCCAGGATAGGTAATCTAAGACTGATCACATTTATCATAGTGACAATTGGAACATAAATTTCGTCTAGGGCGTGAGTCACAAATCTCTTCAAGACAAGAATTACAGCCTTTAATTTGTACTGTATATCCTCCATGTAATTTACATGGATTGCATAATTTACACTTTTCATCGTACTCGTCAATAATTGTACAATGCTCACATATTAAACAACTGCCAAGGTTATACATACATAGTGGACATGTATAGAACATTTTTCCAGTGTTAACTCTCTCACAGCTAAAATGAAACTGATTTATGATCGATAAACTGAGAGAGAGAGGAGTAATTGTGTGACGTCACAAAACCTGTTTGAACAGGATCTTCTCGATTTATTGTTCTCATCTAGATAAAATCTTAAATTTATATGGCAGTGTATTCAAAAGTAAATCCGCAATGTCAGTTTGCTTTGGTTCAATTAATATATCAATAAATTGGGTAAATGAATTTGAATCACATCGTAAAAGTTGTATACAATAGTCCAATGATGGGGGATCATTTCTCATTATATCATCAAGTGTTCTTTGACAAAATATTTTCCTTTAAGGTGATAACGCCAGAAAATCATCTTCTAGAATCAAACATTTTTCCATAATCACAAGATTCATCATAATTCTCTATTTCTCAAATTCATTCATTTTTCAATCGTAACACTCTCACAGCTGACTTTAGACTAACCAGGATTCCTTCTACTTCAAGAATGTTCGCTAACCTACTTAAAAAAAATCTAACAAGAAGAAGAAAAAGAGAAAATTTTAGATTTTGAAACATTTTTATTGTGTGTATTGTATAATTACAACAATAATATTTATATTACACATACAATTAATGATATAACTTATTCTCCTCAATATGTTTCACTATTGCATTTAAAGCAGCTTGAAGTCTATGTATATGCACTCTATCAGCTTTAACTGCGAAGCATAATTGTTCCTCTAATTTAAATTTACCCAATAATTTCACGTATCTGCGCACATGTCATCCCAATCAAGACTTAGTCGAGATCCTCTTGTATTTTCTACTGCTAGGTTTGGTACTCTTGTCTTTGTATCATTACTGCTACCAGCTCCACTATCAACTTCTAATAGTGTAAACATACCACTCATTCTTTTAAATATATATCTTGTCAGGTAAAAACGAGTACAATCAAACTGTTCTATTCTCTTACTAATATGAACTATATTGAAAATCCTTCCTTATATTAGTCCTGGTTGCTATGAGCGGTTGTTAGGGCTTCTAGGTTATTTTTAGTTCTCCATTTTTGGAGTCCCGTTAGCATTTAAATATGTATCCATGGTCGGAATATAGCGGTGCTGCTCTGGCTGGACTCCAATTGTCTACCATATAAGAACTCCCCGTGAAAGTAATTGGGCTTATACTACTAACTGGTTGCAGCTTCTTGCAGAATATTGGAACGTATTTTAGATCATATTAAAATCTAGCAGATGGCTGAAGTAATTGTGGAGTGATTGAACAAGAGGAATCTGTATGTTGTTGGGAGTGCAGAGATTATTAGACGACTGATGAAAAATAAAAACATATTATAACGAAGGACAGCAATAAGGTGATAATGCAACTGTAGAAAAGTAAAAGAAGCACACGGCAGAAAATAAAGAGATTTTTATTCAAGTAAGGATTTAAATGAAGAACACTTAGTTTCTTGAATAATAGGCCTGGCTTTATCATAATTTAACAGTGGCTTCAATGCCTAGGAAAAGATGAACATTCAAATCAACCCTAGAAATATGCGCCTTATATTTCTGAGGACTAGACGGCTTCTGAAGCCTTTCATTTTGATCAGGTAAATAAGGTACTTAAGTGAAAGATTTTCATAAAGCAAGATACCAAAAAATCGAACTTAACGAGTCCCACCTCGAATTATTTAAAGAAACTTGATTATTTGAAGAATCTCGATACTTTTGTTTCATTTAAGTCAAGACAAGCCAACGAGACTCTTAAGAAAACAAGAAATTGTACCTCCCAGATTTTAAAGCAAGGTAATTTGCATCAAACCAATGGATAACTCCTTAAAAAAAACTGTCATCTTTGAAAAAAGATCCCTCAGTTAAACCGTCTCTATCAAGAGTACTTTTAAAAGTAAAAGCTATAAGTGTATCAAACAGTTCGTGGTAACGAACCGTAAGTAAGGAGCGACTCGGCTCAATAGTAACCAAAACTCTAAAAAACGGAATTTTGATATCAATAGATATATAATAAGAATCTGTTTTTTGTGCTGATTCTAAAGATCTAAGAATTGTTAAGTATACTGTTACCCATCAAAAGCTGCAAAATGTCACGAGAAAGGGGTAAAACACCTTCTAAAAGTCAAGGATTCTTAATAAAAGTCCAGATTCGACACATCAGAAGACCCTTCCGTAGAGGTTTCAAGCTCCTATTCGCAAAATGTGGAATTTTGTATATATACACCAACAAAGATAACGGATGCGTGTTCATTTGGTTTTTTTTCCAGGGGTGATCGTATCGAACCAATAACCCTAGAATATCGCGAAAGGGCTGATTCTAACCAAACTTACAATCTCCATTGTCTTGTAAAGTGACAAAAAGAATGGAGGGCAACTAGCCCTCCTTCCAAACCCCTTTTCCCCATAGTCATCCCATCAATACTTTGAGATTGCCATCTGATTCGGCATAGTTAAAAAGTCCACTAACTATGCCTTTGGGAATAATATGACCTCCCACAGCCCGTGGGGAAGGGGCTTCAAGCTGTAAAACTTGCCCATAGTTTACATATAGTGTTTGTTTTTGGGAAGTGTACAGACATTTTTCGCAAGGAAGGGAGGATTTTCTGCTTTAGGGGGATTTTCCACAGGATGAATTTTTCACGACGAGGGAGGTTACCAGAAGGAAAATTTCTAGGGAAAATTTTACACTTGGGACTTTGCCAGAATTCCTATGCGAAATCCTTTTTATTTGTATTAATTTCTCTTTACCAACTCAATTTTTAAATGTAGAGATGTTTTAGGGCATTTATCCCTGGGAAATTTTGAACGGTATTGGAGTCGTCTGGAGTATTTCTTTCATAGGGAAGAGAGAGAGAGAGAGATATTCTGCAGGGGCAATTTTCCAAGGGGGATGGAGGATTCCCGGGAAAAATATCCACAGAGGAAAGATTTCTGGTATGATATCAAAAACAGCCAGAAATCGAAGTATTCTTTAAGGAAAGTATGTTAAGGAGAATTTTTCAGGCGGAATCGTCCAGAAGCAAATTTCCAGGAGAATTTTCAACGAGGATAGAATTATCTGGGGGAATTTTTCAGGAGAAAGTTTTTGGGAGATGAACTCTCCATTGAGAATTTCGTGGTGGGGGCAGAAAATGTTTCATGGAGGAGGATCCGGATTTACTGGAATTATTTGAGAAACAATCCGAAATTAAATGAAAAAAACAAGTTTTTCAGCTGAAAGTAAGATGTAACATTAAAACTTAAAACTAACAGAAATTAGACTGTATATGAGGGGGATTGCTTTTCCTAAATATCTCACTCTTGACGCTAAAGCTGAACGTTTTGTCCCAATTCTTTAAGAATGAAACCTGATACACAAGGGCCGTTTAATTAGAAGAAGATAGTTTTTTTAGAGTACTAAAAAGCTTTAGCAGGAAGAAAGAGGTATATAGCAGTGTTGACCCCCCCCCCCCTCACATATGGAATTGTTTCTGTTTCTTTTAAGTCTCAATATTGTTCGTTACTTTCAGTTGAAAAAAATCAACTTTTTATTTAATCCGAAGAAAGACGAGCTCTTGTCATAGTTAGTGGTAGGTTCTGGTTCACAAAGATGACAGCAAATCATAGATTTTGAACCTTCTACTGCATTGATAAGGCCATTATTATAAACAAAAAAGAGCATAGGCCCAATGACAGATCCTTGCGGAACGCTATATTTTGGGAAGGGTTACAAAAAAGATGATCGACCGAAATTACTCGACCAGATAAATATTAAAGTAACCGAGAGTAAACATTTCTCTTATACCAATATGGGGTAGTTTCCAAAGAAGGTTCTTCTGTGTTAATGAGTCGACTGTTTTTTATAAATCGAGAAAAACAGAAGCAGGAATCACAACAGGTTCAAGATATAAATGTAAGTAAATCAAGAGAGTTGCACATGCAAGCTCAATTGAGCGCTTTGACCTGAAACTAAACTAAAAATAAGAAAAAATTCGGAAAAATCAGGAAGTTGAGATGGCATAGATTTTTTTTTAAAATTCTACTAAAAACAAATAAAAGATAAATTAAAAGATAGCTTACAAAATCATTCCAAGGTCAACTTTTAAAAATAATAATAACACGAGCACACTTTAAAGCACTTTTAAAGACACTATTTTCAAAAGAAAGATTGACAGGTCCCGTTAGGGCAGGAACTATGAACAAAGGAATGAACTTGACAAACTTAGCAGGAATGCAGCCTGGGCTAGGAATTGAAGTGCCCCTCAATCTATTGACAATTTTAGCTATTTATTTTTCACAGATAGGCTCTTAAGCTATTTTTTTTTATTGTCAGTGATCCAAGACTCGCTATCGTTCAAAAAAAGGGAGGGGGTGGCTCACACGAGCCGCAGTTGGTTTGAGTACGGATTTCGGGGTAATTTAAGGTGCTTAAACTGAATATTGGGGTACATCTGCTCACACTAATGTAGAACTTGACTATTTTAGCCTATAAAGGATAAATTAGCCTATAATAACCAAGTTTTATTTTATTTTTTTTAGCTCTAAAAAAAAGAAAACAAATCAAACTGCACATCATTCGAACCGTCAGAATGTCTTTTACACGCTTTTAATAAAAACAAAGTCAAGACTTGAATCGGCAAGAATATATAAGCGTAAGAATAAGACATTTTCCCCGTCAAAAAAGAAAATTTTCTATATAGTACCGTTTTACTTGAAATATTTCCAACACAACCTATAGTTTTCATCTCACCAAACGATAGACCGCTCTTTTCTTAATCAAATCATGTATTTATATTCCATATAAATGATATTTAAAAAAAAAAAAAAAACAACAACAGATGCCTCGTTCTGCCTCGTTCGCATGGGTAAATTGGGTTTTTACAGCAATAAAAACAGGCGACCATTATTATATATCAGGTTTTAATTGCATAAATTAGTGAAAGTTACGAAATTAAAGGAAAGGATTTAGGATATTGATCTGCTTCAGCTAAGGGTAAGGATTCTGGCAACAACGATTTTAGGGGGGGGGTGTGTCAGTTGTCTTGAGTGTGGTACACCATATTTTCTAGCCTAGTATTGTTTTTTTCATTGTTGTGTTTTCATTGTCGGGTTTTCACTGTTGTGTTACAATTGTTGTGTTTTCTTCTGACATTCAGTTTGTTCCGTTTCCTGTTTCCGTCCGACGGAAGGGTCAACAACTTGGGACTGGTGTACATTCCATGTCCGAATTAATCTAGATTTAATCTCGGATTTTAACTGTTATTGCAAATTTTTGGGATAAATTCTGATTTTTAACGAGGATTTTGTTTCTTCAAATTAATCTAAACCCCTTTAAAAAAAGAAAAAGAGTTGTAGGCTACTTCCCCGCAGGTTCCATAATGTAGGCTGGGTTGGTTCCGTTAGTTTTATTACCCTTGCTATACCCCTACTTTTTTCCGCTAGTAGGTACAACCGTGATTCATGCTGGACTACACACAGACTCACTCGAGGCTGAATTGATAGACCAGACGTTTAATATGTTTTATATTTATAAAATATGAATGTTTTTACTTTTATAACTTTAAAAAATCAAATAATATTAACATTTTGATTAATAAATATCAGTATGTGTATATTAAACTGACAATGCACATTCATTTTTATCTTTTTCAGTAAAGTGTAAATTATATTCTGGCCTTGGGAAGGCATAGGGATTTTGAGCCCTACTCATGTTAATTTCTGCTCGCTTTGAGTTTGACTTATAATTTGTAATTTCTATTCGTTTTGGGTTTCATTTATTTATCGATGGTGATTTGTGGTAGTTTCACGCTTAGTAGATTATCTCATTTTATTTTTGTTAATTTTTGGTTTAATGAAGTTCTTTACTTTTCCTTGAAAAACCTATTTTGTGGAAAAAGTTTTTTTTAATTAATTTCTGTTCGTGTTATATTGATATAATCTTTTCAGGGAAAAAGAAAATAATACTTTAAATCTTTTCAATTTTATAAGACTTTATAGTTTGGCCTGCTATTTGTATGCTGGAAAAAAATTTCAAAATTTTTTAACAGCATACACCCTTCTGCACACAAATAGTAGTGTTTAAATTAGTTTCATGTCTCCTCTACCTGACCTGAAATGGAAAACTTGATACCATTCGCAAAAAGAAATCTGTTTACTTTCTTTGATAGCTTGGATACACTTAGCCTACGCTATTTTTATTTGGTTAAATTTTAAGAGCAGAAGTAGCTCCGAAAGTTTCAACATAATACCCTCAGTCGTTCGTGGGATAATGCTAAGATGCCTAATTAGGAATTAGCGTTAACACAGTGCATTTTGATTTAATCTTAAGGCAACATTTAGTTTTTAAACATTATGGGCAAATGCGAGGGTGGGCGTGGGAGGGGGAGTAGTTGCCCTCCAATCACTTTCGACTATTCAAAAGAGCATTAGCTCTTTCTATTTTCAATCGAATGAACCCCATTTAGAAGCTCCCAAGACAACTCCTTCGATACGAAGTGCCCTGGTCTAAATAAAAAAAAAAAAAAAAAAAATAATACATTGTACCCACAACGATATTTACTATAAAAATGTCAAGCCTTCCAATCACTTTCGACTATTAAGAACGGTACTAGACCTTTCAATTTCCAATCGAATGAGTTCTTTTTGAGTTTCTACAACAACGCTTTCTATTAACACCTTATATGCCCCCGGGGCATAAATTAAAACCCTTGCCCCGAGGGCTGTGAGGGACGTTGTCATCCTCAAAGACCTAATTTCCAAAACTTTCAACTACGTTAAACAAAACGGCTATCTCAAAATTTTGATTGGATGTGTTTGGGAAAATGGCGGGCGTGAGAGGGGCGTCAGTTGCTCTCCAATCATTTTCATCCATTAAAAAAGGTCCTAACCCTTTCAATGTTCAATTGAATGAGCCTTTTTGAAGTTTCTATGACAACACTTTCCATAAAAATCATAAGTATAGCTTACAACCCTTGCCCTGAGGGCTGGGGGGGTGGGTGTCATCCTCAAAGACATAATTTCCGGAAGTTTCAACTACGTGATTTTTTGCGGAAGCAGGGTTAGTTGCCCGCCAGTCACTTCATACTATGAAAAATGGCACTAGCCCTTTAAATTTCCAATCGAATGAGCTCTTTCTGAAGTTTCTACGACAACACTTTCTATAATAACCTTATACACCCCAGGTCATAACTTACAACCCTTGCTCTGACGGCTGTGAGGGGGTTTGTCATCCTTAAAGACATAATTTTCGGACCTTTCCGCCATGTTGAATAAAGTTGCTGTCTTAAAATTTATATTGGAGTGGTTTGGGGACCTAGTGGTCGTCTGAGGGGGGTTACTTGCCCTCCAATCAATTTTGACTACTAAAAAGGGCACTAGCTGTTTCAATTTCCAATCGAATGATTCTTTTTTTAATTTTTTTGCAACAACGCTTTCTATAAGAAAAAACCTTATATGCCCCCAGGGCAAAACTTAAAACCCTTGCTCTGAGGGCTGTGGGGGGCGTGTTATCGTCAAAAACATAATTTTCGGACTTTTCAAGTACGTCGAACAAAATTAGCTATATCAAAATTTTTATTGGATGTGTTTGGGAAATGGTGAGTGTGAGAGCGGTGCTAGTTATCCTCCAACCACTTCCGAATATTCAAAAGGGCACGATCCCTTCTAATTTCCAATCGCACTTTTGAAGTTTTTGCACTTAGCACTTTTTGAAGTTTCTACAGTATCACTATCTATAAAAACCTTATATGCCCCCAGGGCATAACTCACAACCCTTGCCCCGAGGGCTTTGAGGGAGTTATCATCCTCAAAGACTTAATTTCTAAAACTTTTAACTACGTTGAACAAAATCGTTATCTAAAGATTTTCATTGGATGTGTTTAGGGAAAAGGTGGGCCTGAGAGGGGGGGGGGGGTAGTTGCCCTCCAATCACTATCGACAATTTAAAATTACACTAGTCTTTGGAATTTCCAATAGAATGAGCCCTTTTTCAAGTTTATACGACAAAGCTTTCAATAAAGACCTTATTTCCCCCTAGGGCATAACCAACAACCCTTACCCTGAGGGCTGCGGGGGGAATGTCATCCTCAAAGACATAATTTTCGGACCTTTCAACTACTTTGAACAAAATGGCTATCTCAAGACTTCGATTGGATGTGTTTGGATAAATGGTGGGCTTGGAAGGGGTGTCAGATGCCTTCCAATAAATTTCGACCATCAAAAAGGGCACTAGCTATTTCAATTTCCAATCAAATGAGACCTTTTTGAAGTTTCTACGACAATGCTTTCTATAAGAACCTTATATGCAAGCAGGGCATAATTTATAACCGTTGCCCTGAGGGCTGTGGGGGGTTGTTATCCTCAAAGACCTAATTTCTAGAATTTTCAACTACGTTCAACAAAATGGCTATCTCAAAATTTTTATTAGATGTGTTTGAGGAAAAAGTGGGCGTAAGAGGGGGGCTAGTTGCCCTCCAATCACTTTTGACTATTAAAAAAGGCACTAGCCCTCTCAATTTCCAATTGAATAAGCCTTTTTTGAAGTTTCTACGACAACACTTTCTATAAAAACCTTATTTGCCCCCAGGGTATGACTTACAACCCTTGCCCTGAGGGCTGTGGGGGAGTGTCCTCCTTAAAAACATAATTTCTATGTGCAAATCCACTACGCTGAACAAAATGGCTATTTCAAAATTTTGATTGGATGTATTTTGGGAAATGGTGGGCGTTGAAAGGGTGTTAGTTGCCTTCCAATCACTGTCGACTATTAAAAAGGGCACAAGCCACTCCAGTTTGCAATCGAATGAGTCCTTTTCGAAGTTTCTACAACAACTCATGCAATACGAAATGATCTCGTCTAAAGGAAAAAAAAAATTAATATATTGTTCCGAGACTCTTCTTTACCAAGACAGTACTACAGCGCTGCCTATGATAGAGATTTATATTTACATCTACTGTATAAGGGAAATGAAAATAATATGTAAAACTAAAATTTTACATAACAAAGGAATAAGATAAATCCAAGCTGCCACTCCACTGAAATGAAACTTAAAACTTAACGAATGAAAATACACTTTAATAAAATTTGTTGAAGTGAAATAAAATGAAATTTCAAATGAAGTATTATCCAAAATTCTTCCAAAAAGTTTCAACATCCTCTGCTCAGCATCCCTGCAAAATATCTTCTGTTCTTTATCTTTTGTTTTGCTGTATCAAAATGTTTTGCTGGACTCCGCAATCAGTAATATTTTTACAATTTTCTTCATCGAAAAAGGTTATGTTTCTTATAGAATTTTTTTCCGAGTTAGAAATATACCTTTCTTTATGGGCACCTAAACCACTAAGAGAGAAGGGCATAAGGCTCACAAAGTTACATTTCAAGCAGTTTTTTTTCTGTGAAGCAGTAGAAATTTTTAAGACTCTTTTCAGTAGTATTCGTTAGAATTTAAATGACTTACATTTCCTTTTGGTGCAGTAACCAACCAAAACAGCTCTACAAGCACCTCTCCATCCCTCCTTATAGATCTTTACTCTTTACTTCCTTTTCTGAGGATCATTTTGTTTAAATCTTCTCTTAGAACCTCTTCTTATCCTATTCGAGGATATCCCACCTATTGCTTGGCCCTAGCTGGATTATAAAAACAAAAATAAGCTCTTAATATAAATGTTTGATATCTGAAAGTTTACTTTCTGAGCCCATCCAACGAGATTTGTCAGAATTTAAGCGGCTTTTTCTTCAATTAGTGCAGCAAGCAGTTCTAAATGCATCTTCCCCAACACTCAAATTAAGGCTTTACTACTATTTCCTCTCATCAAGTTTTTACGTCCTTTAAATCTTTTCTTAGGGAATGTTTCTACTCCATTTGAGGACTTCACATTTTTCTTTGGCTCAAATAATATTACCAAAAAGAAAAAAAAGTGCCTAATATAAACCTATATAATGGTCTTTTTGTCTACTACTTTATTCTACTACTACTAACAGCTCACCGCAGCATTGGAGAAGCACTGAGCCTGACGCGCACAAGAGAATTTACCGCTGAGGATTTTGACTTTACGTTGTAGCCTACTTGATCTGTGGTCAATGTGGAATAGTTTGAAAGCTGCTGTGCCAAGTTGAGACTTTTAGTCGTCAAGACTAAATATAGAAAAAATACAGAAAAAATATAGAAAAATATAGAAAAAATATATAAATATAGAAAAATAGAAAAAAATATAGAAAAAAAACCTGTGTATTTACTATCAAGACTCTGAAGGGCAGATATTCGGTTATAAAATTGTTAGAGTCGTCTAGAAAACCGTTTCAAACATGTTGAAGAGTTCTACTTAGCCTCATAAAGTGTGACCCAGAAACAACTGAATTTACTCAAACCCTTCTTAACTTTAAAAAGCTTGGAACAGAAGCAATGAAGTCATATCTTGAATGGACCTCAGCTACGATCAAAATTGTACAGTGAAAACCATAGCATCCAGTCTGAGCAAATAAAAGAAGAATCAGAACAAACACAATGAAGAAACAGACATCTTCAAAAGAGCTCTACGTTTAGCTAACTAGACTGACAGCAAATTAAATGTTTCGGTTTTCCTTAAGTATGAATTACAGCCATATCTAGCTTCTTTTGCCGTTATCCAGCCTAACAGGAAGAATTTGCAGTTGTGTAGTGGTACCAAATAAAAATACGACGACTACTAGTAGCAACTCACTGCAGCACCAAGCCGCCTGACGCCAACAAGTACGAAAAATGCAGATACTTTTGTACCTGTATTTTTCACTGTCAAAATAAATGAATTTATCCCCATTTGAAATTTTTGTTTTTTTCTTAGTAGAACGGCAGTTTGGTCTAAGGAAACAACACCTAATTAAAGGTGTTACGTCAAAAATACGTCGTATATATGGGGAATTAAGACCAACCCAGTAAACAACTATAAACTTAAAATTTGGTTTGCAATTAGAAGACACGGAAGGCTTTGCCACCTGCATTGGAAATTTGTTTTACATTTGAGCAGGATTAAAGAAGAAAATTTGCATCAAGATTTTGAAGGAACTTTGTTAATGTACTCTCTCTGAAAATCATCTAGTGAATAATCCAGAAGTTCATTATTTTGTGAATGACTCAAAAGTTATTTATTTTGTTGTGTATAAAAATGCTAGTTTTATTTTATTATTTTAGTGTTTCTACTGAAGACGGTCACTGTATATGTGATCGAAATATCTGGACTTTTGTGCCTATTTCTTCGATGTCTAAATAAATGGATTCATTCCCATTTGAAAGTTTATTTGTTCGTCATAGAACGGCAGTATGGTATAAGAAAACAACACCAAACCTCTTCTAGGACCCTGAACTCGCAAAGCCTCTAAGAGTTCATTCATTTTCCTCACACTTTCATGTATGATGCTTAAATCACCAGAATTATCTAAGTCCAGGAATGTTTTTCTTCCCCATTTAATTCCGTGTTCTCCCATTGCCTTTCCTGTACTCCTCAAGACAAAGTCCATCAGGAATGATCCATACAAGTGAGGATTGAACGCAACCCTGGTTAATTGAAAGCGAAATTAATAAGAAACCAGCTACTATCCTCATTTCCTACCTTAGCCGCAGAAGTGTCATTCTCGTATGTAGCACTAATCACTTTAATGTATTTGTCTAATATACCACACAAAGATAAGACATTCGCTAAAGCTTTTCTATCAGCTAAATCCAACAGTTGCTCATAATCTATAAGACTGAGGACTAAAGGTGTTTGATGACTCAGGCACTTCTCAATTATAAACGTAAGAGTAAAAATTTTGTCGACACATCCTCTACCCTTCCTAAAACCGCCCTCTTCTTATTTTAAAACTTTGTTTGCAGCATCTCTAAGTCTAAAAAGTATCCTTTATACTAAGTAATTTGCTACCTACAGATTCCAGGGTAATGCCTCTATAATTACCGCACTCACAATTATCACATTTCTTATACAGGGTTTAATTAGGGTTTTACTAAAATTCCCCTTTTTCAAAACTAATATTCATAATCTTCAGTAACTTATTTCTAAATTTATAACCACTATATCTAAGAAACTCACTTACTAAACTATCAGCACCTAGGGTCTTATTATTTTTTAATCCTTTTAGTGTTGTCACTAATTCTTCCTCACAAAATAAATCTTCCTTCAGATCCAAGGTGTCACAAGCTTGTTCATTTTCCTGTATATCTTGTCTGTAACCCTATTCCGGTTTAGAAAATTCTCAAAATGTGCCTTTTTATAATCTTTATTTTAAGTCGATACTGACTATTCACTCTCAAGCTATTAGAATTTCGTTACAACATTTTACTATTATAATGTTTAGCTTCATCTTCCAGATCCTCGGCAATTTTATCCAGAACCTCCACTTAACACCTACTGAGTTCATATTTTAATGCTTTCTCCGCTTTCATTACATTCCATTTGTTTTCATATAATCTATCACTCAGATAATTCTTGTACAAGCCCTTTCACCTCTCCATGAAATATAAAGTATTTTCAGTAATATTCCTAGCGGCGGTCCTATATTTCCTCCCTAAGATATCATCAACAGCTTCACAAATTATTTTCCTAAAATTATTCTACGCATTTTCTACATGGCCAAATTTTAAACTCTCCAGTTTAGTATTCAGCTGCTCATGGAAATTTTCTCTAGAATTACCATCCTGGAGTCTAACAACGTCATAGCTTCCAAGAAGGTAGTTAAAGTTACGAAATTACAGCTTTAAATTAACCCTAAACGCTACAAGATGGGGATCTTTACTTTTAAGATCAATAACACCACCCCTATATTCCCTAGCATCTTTTATTGATCCTGCCAGTTTTGGAATACAATAACATACTCAATAAGGTTAAACAATAATAGCAATTGATTTTATAATGAATGATTTTAAATAATTGATGTTATAATAATAGCTATAGCCCTATCCTTTTACTTGGGCTACTAAAACTAACTTACCAAACTTTTACTTACTAAGTTTGCTGCTAAAACTAACTAATTGCCTAGATTACTTGAACCCCATATTTTTTCAGTTATATTTTTTCTGCCAATTGTAATGGTTAGAACAAACGATTAAAAGTGTTTATAAATAAAACAGTGGACAGGTCACGTGATTTTCATGAGCCGATACGCTTTTTCTGAAAATAATGAAGGTTCAAGACGATCATTACAAAAATCTTACGCTTTCCACTATAATTTCAAGCATTCAATAGTGTTCAAATTTTGATATCATATCATATCACAATTAAATTGTGATATCGTGCTATAATTGTTATAAAACCAGGTTAAAACTGTGATACACTGTTGTATTATAAAGTACGAAAATTCTGATTGAAAACCTAGTCTCTCATTCACAGATGTGAGAAGAAAAAAAAATATTTGAAACATCTACTACAAAATTTATCAAATTACACCCAAAATCATTTTATATATGTTTTGGAGTCTTTGATGGCCCAGAAGTGGATAAGGCCTCTGCATTTGCTTCTGTTTATTGCATTGCTTCACTTTCCGAATCAAAATTATCCATCACTCTATGTTTGCTAGGTTTATTTACTATTAACAAATTAACGTCGTCACTTCGAATCAACCTTAAGCTACAACTGCACATGCGAACGTTCCCAAAAGGCCAGCTGTAGCCAGTTTCTCCTGTGCAAAGGCTTTACAATGTTAAATGACGAGTGCTGGCCTCTATTACATCTTACATTTTAATGGAGTGATTTTATTTATGCAGATACTCGTTTAGGAAAGAAGAAATAAAATAATCAAAAATGAAAATCCATGTTCAACTCAAAGCTCGTTGATAATCCTTTTTGGACCAAAATACGCTTACCTTGGCAGTAACAGGGGGTAGTGCCTATAAAAGTGCTACTCCTATTAAGATTTATTATAAAGTTGCGATTTTTTTCTTTGGGAGGGGGGGGGGGAGTCACTAATAAAAAGCAAATACAATGCAAGTTACAACCTCTTTTATATCTTAGAAACTGGACATCTTGGTGAACTTTGTTTAAAAATAAATTCCTAAATTTTTTCACATGTTTTGTCAAAAGTTAAATTACCTGAAATTTAAGTACGCTTTGTACCCTTTTTTCTCTATATGGGGTAATGGAGACCTTATGTACTATTTCAACCGAATATTTTTGTAATAAAATTTGAACTTTTTAGCAATTTCCTGGACCGCCTAAAGTTCTCAAAAAGCCATGGATATTCAAAACAAGAAGTCAATACTGATGACAAAGGAATTGTGTTCTGCACAGCTTGCAACGCTGCAGTTACCCTATTTGTTAACAGTATGGAGAATGTAAGTGAATGTTTACTTAGCCAACAATAAATGTAGTTTTAATTTTGCATAAATAAATAAGAAAGACAATTTAAATTGTCTAAAATATGACCCTATTCTAGCATTGATAAATTAAAAAAATTGTAATAGAAAATATTTTATTTCAAGAACATAAACTAAATTTTCTAGGTCCATGTTTATTCCCAAAACGCTTAAACATGAGAGCCCCGAAATTCAAAGGATATATTTGTACGTTGTTTCTACACCAGACCTAATCAATTTTATTCCTACTAATCAGTATCTAATTTATTTTTTCTTAGAAAACCACGTTAGAAATAGTCCATATATTAGACTACCTTGAATCCTGATTTTCCCAAAAACGGCCATTGAGGCTTCTTTTCTATGAAGACTACAAATAAAATAGCAGAAAATTTTTCAGAAAAATTACAAATCATAGTTCCATAAGGTATAAGACGGTACCAAGAAAATTTTACTTGCAGAAATGGCGCTAAAAGGTTCAGAGCTACAAGGATAACTCTACAACTCAGTAATCAGAGGCAACGCTATAGCGTTGCCTATAGTAAAGGCCATTTTTTTTTTTTTAAATAAATAAGGGTTTATTCATCAACCAAAAATAACAAAATCCAGAAGCTAAGCTTGTAAAGGAGATCACTAACCCATCTAGGCCTAAAAAAAAAAAAAAAAAAAAAAAAAAAAAAAATAACAAAAAAAAAAAAAAAAAATAATAATGAAAACAACAAAAAACAAACCTATCACATAAAAATAACTAATAAGCGACTATACCACCCCTACTCAATAATATCTCATCAATTCTCAATATTCACATATTAATCCTTGTCCTTCTCAATCCATCAACCAAACACACACACAAAAAAAAAACATTAGCAAACTAAAGGCAAAAGAGACCGGAGAACTGACTCACTCACTCTCATATACCCTATAACAATGTTCTTTTAACATACTTCTAAATTCAGAAACATCCGTCACCTTCTTTATCCCTTCTGGTAGCCTATTCCAAGCACGAGGGCTAACATGGCGGATACAAAACATTGACCTAGTTGTCACAGGCTTAGGTAGTCTGAATTCATTCGAAAGTCTTAAACTATAAGAATGAAAACTAGAAACAGGCAGAAAAAGATCTTGAAAGCAAATTGGTAGCATTTTATTCTGATGTTTAAACATAAAAAGAGCATTATAAAACTTAATCAATCCAAATAGTGGAACAATATGTAGTTCAGCATACCTTGCTCTAACCGAGGAATGCTTATCATCTCCAGTAATTACTCTTGCAGCTTTATTCTGTAATACTCCAATCTGCGATAAATGACCCACAAACGTTGAAGGCCAATATACAATAAATCAAATACGGATGAATAAGGGAGAAATAAAGCATTCTGAGAACCGGTCTAGGGAAAGTACGCTTTAGCTTCCTTATCATTCCCAAATTTCGGGAAACTCTAGCTGAAATTTGATTAATATGGTCTTTGAAACTCAAGCACTCATCAACTATCACTCCAAGAAACTTCACTGCTCTGACACATTCTATAGCATTCCCATCAAGTTCTAGTTTCTCTATCCAGCGATAGTAATTTAAGCTTCTCCCGTAAATCACAAAATGACTTTTTCTTATGGTTTAATCTAAGTTTATTAACCCTCATAAATTTTTCTTTTTGTTCCAATCCTTTTTTCAGAACTAGTAGAAGTTAACTTTCTATCCTCGCTGCAACTGTAAAATGTGTATCGTCATTAAAACTAGGAATTATAATTCTGTTACCGTGATCCTCTTTATCCGAAATATTTATATCTTCAATGCACCGGTAAATATCATTTATATAAATAAAAAATAAAAGAGGTCCCAAAACTGACCCTTGAGGAACGCCAGCCTTGACTCTCTGCGGGCTAAAGGTCTCACTTTCGATTTGAACAATCTGCATACGTTCACTCAGGAATGATCTAACAAGTTCCAAAAATTTTCCACGGATACCACAATTATCTAACTTCTTTACTAAAATTTCATAATCCACACAATCAAATGCTTTCATTATGTCAAGGAAAACAGATGCCACTTTAAGACCACGATCTAAATGATCATTAACAAATGTCGTCAAGAAGATCACTGCTTGCTCAGTTGACATTCCTTTCCTAAATCCAAACTGACTAGATCGAAAAAAAGACCTAGATTCTAGGAAATTAACCATTCTTACATTTATTAGTCTCTCTATTATTCTAGAAATAACAAGAAGAAGCGAAATGGGCCTATAATTATCTAAATTCCCACTATCACCCCCTTTAAAAAGTGGTTTCACTTTCGCAATCTTCAGACAATCGGGGAAAATACCTGACTTAAAACACTCATTTATTAGCATCACCAACTGACTAGAAACAATAGGATAAATAACACGGAAAGCTTTCACAGTCATGAGATCCGATCCTGCTGCACTGTTTTTCATATTTTTAACCACTTCACACAACTCACTTAATTTAACCGGCTTTAAATAAGCAGATACTTCGCTCTTATCAGGCAGGAATTGTGTAAAATCGCCATCCTCAGCCAGGACTGGGATACTGGATCCTACATTAAGGCCCACATTAGAGAAATGCTCACAAACTGAATTGCAACTCACACTGTCCGAAAGCTCCGAGGGAGACCGACTAGGGTTCGTTACAGACTTTATAAGTTTCCAAGTCTTGCCTGGATTTCCCTCAGCTTCTTTAAACTTTAAAGCAAAATAATCCGTTTTAGCTTTCCGAAGGAGACAATTTAGCATGTTATTATATGCTTTATAATCATCCCTCGTAGTTGTCCCTTTATTTTGGATCAATTCCTATTATAAATGGTTTCGCCTTCTCATGCTTAAGAGTAGACTCTTAGTAATCTATGGTTTCTTTGCTGATTCATATTTGTAAACTCTTTTAGGTTTAACAAATTTCTGAAGTATACCTGTTAATGTCTCGTACCATTTTTCAAATTTCCGATTGATATCATATTCCTCTTGTAAAAAATTGAATTCAGTCTTATCAACTTCTAATTTAAAATGGGCAACAACCTCAGAATCAATAATAGGCCTAAGGACATTACAACGAGGTCCCTTATTCAACTTTAGGACGTGTGGTACTGTAATCGTTACTCCAAAATGATCTGAAACACTATTAACCACAACAACAGGTGACTTATATTCAGTATATACAAATATGTTATCCAATATTGACGCAGAATTCTCAGTAATTCTTGTACAGATATTTATAGTAAGCTTCAGCCCGTAGCTAAGCATCACATCCAGAAACTCCTTAACTCTCTGACTAGAATGTAGACTTTTCAAATTAATATTGAAGTCACCACACACAAAACACGGCTGTCTTGTTCCACTCAACAGGTCCAGTTGTTCTTCTAACAGACTCAGAAATTCAACGAGGCTACTAGACGGAGGTCGATAAATAATAGCAAGAATACATTTAAAATTTTGCTTAGATACTTTCACAACCATCGACTCAAACACCATTTCTTTATGTTTAGTAAGGCAAGGCATCGGCAAGACATTAAAATCACTCTTGATATATGCCGCTAAACCTCCATGTTGGTGCAGTTCCCTGTTTTTTAAAACCAGTTGGTAATTAGGAACATCTAATAGGGATGACGTATGAGACTTCAACCATGTCTCAGTCAGGGCCAAAACCTGTAAACCTTGAGTCTGCAGAATTTGCTCCAGGTACTGAAAAGAAGTACTAATACCTTGGCAATTTAATTGAAAAACCGAAAAATCACTCGGGTCATAATCATTATTCAAATCCTGAAGGAACTTATAACGGGCATTCAAATATTCCTCACCAATACCATTACTATCAAATTCACGATGGAGTACCCCACCCCCAATATCTTCAATCCTGAGTAAATCATTCTCCAGCCCCTTCAACCTATTCCACTCTAAATTAACCATTATCAAAAATCATTTTGTGACGGATATGAGAAGGAAAAGGTTCAGTTAACTTACACTTATCATTTTCATCATTCGTTGAGTTGGTATCATCGCTTCCACACTTCAATCCTAAACAAAAAAAAGAAACATAAATATCTTCATAAAATCCAAAAACACTACTACTGTTTCCAGGCCTAGTATCACTGAAAGCCAAGACCAATCCATAAGAACTCCAAACACAACCCGGTACGCTCCAAACCGCGCAATACATTATACACCATTAATACTTTTTTCTCATTTTATTTTTTTACTTTATTCCATCCACAACATATTTTTTTTAAAAAAAAAGAATAAAAAAAAACACGAGACAACATTACTTCATACCAATATGCTACCACAAAAAAAAAACAAAGAAGAAAAAAACGCAACAAAATAATAACTCAAAACCATATTAAACTAAAATAATTAATATAAATATAAATATGACAACCCGCCTAGCATTGCATAGGCCCACCTCGAGGATTTATCGGCACTGACAATTCAGGAATCACGTCATTCACGGAGAAAGAAACACGCAGGCCAATTGGCCGATCAAAACAAAGGAGAGGTGGAACCGATTTTGTTACCCATGCTTGAATACCACAATCAGCAAGCTTTGATCTTTTTTCAATCAGCCGTTTTCTAATATCTCTCACTGCCGTCCGAGCATCATCACTAAGATAAATATCTTTATGACCGCAAACAGTCTTTCCTTTAAGTTTTTTACTCTGTTTCAGAATCGTTATTTTTTATTCTTTAGACCGAACAGTAACTTTAAAATATCTACGTCCTTTTTTTACTTCTGTAACAGCAAATTCTGGGGTCTCGTTTACACCTAGTCCTTCTTCACAAACAGTTTTGAAAATCGCTTTAGCTTCCTCTTTATCAACGCAAGGTACATTCCAAACCACTATATTTTTCTCATTCATTCTATACTCGCAATGCATTAACCGATTTTTCAACTGATTATTTTCTTCACGGAGAAACACTGACTCAGATGTAACAACACTAATCTCTGATTTTACATTTATTATTTCATTCTCAGTAGCCGCCACATGGGTCTGGATTGTCGAAAATTGCTGCGATTGGCCAGATAGAGCTTCCTCAAGCGATTTGACCCGGGTTTCCAGAGATTTGAACTGGTCCGTGATACCGTCAAGCATTTTTCCATTGTCTTTCACTATAGTTAGAATTTCAGAAAAGCTCCGAGCCAGCGTCGAAATTGACAAAGTTTCTCCATCCTTAGGTGAAGATGACGAATAATCATTTTGATCCTCTTCGAATGAGACTTCTTTACGGTTTCTTTTATTTCGCCCCATGAATAAGCAGCAATTAAAAAATGGACAAATAAATAGTCTTACCTCAGCCGGCAACGATTGTTTATCCACAATGTTGCTAGCGTGCAGTGCTTTTAGCCGTTTGGCACGGCAAACACCTTTTCCAACGTCGGTAATCAAAGGCTCTGTTTATAATGACTAAAATCCAATCCTCTTTTACTCCATGCAATTCTTCAGTTCAAAGCAATAATCACACACCAAAAAATTTTCTTTCATCAATTCAAAACATTAATCTCACAAGCTATTTTACTCTTCAGCCAAAACTACCGCAGGCACGAAGCGCCTAAGGTGTTACTCGTTCGGGGAATGAATCATGACTGAAGGCTTCAATGTTTTATTACTATTTATTTATAATTATTTTTTCCCAGAGGCACTTCATATGGAAGGGGTGGTCGTATAAACTTTGGAGGGGGCTCGTTCGATTGCAAATAGGACATTCTAGTACCCTTTTAAAGAGTCAAAAATTATCGGAGGGCAACAAGCATAATTATTTGTTTTGGACAAATTTGAACAAAAGAGCTTTCTCATATTTTGATCGGATACATTTGCGGGAAAATGGCGTAAAGGGTGAGGGGGGGGGAGAGAGTTTCACCCCCGGAGGCCTAGGTATTTAACCTTTGGGCAATTTAGAACAAAATGGCTATCTAAAAATTTTTATCAGATACATTTGGAGAAAAGAGGGCATTGAGGGAAGCTTGAGGGGCAAGGCCCCCAGGGCAATGGCTCTAAGTTATGCAGGTTGGCTATAGTTAACATATGAGGCTTTTGTAAGGGCTGGTCTTATAAACTTTGATTGGAAATCGAAAGTCTTAGTGTCTTCGTTAAGAATCATTGTGATCAAAGGGCAACCAGCCCCCCTCCCAAAGCTGCATTTCCCCAAATCTATAAGATCAAAATTTTGAAACAGCCATTTGTTACAAAATGTTCAAAGGTCAAATAACTATGGCAAATAACTCCAGGGTTGACAAACATCCACCCAGTCTCCGAGCAAGGGTATAAGTTTATGCAATTTGCTCCTTATTAACATATAAGGATTTGTATTGGAAAAGAGGACATACTGATCCATGGGTCTTGGGATGCCTAATACAATCAAAACACTCTATGTGCTTGCTGGTTGTGAAAAGAGAATATCAGTAATATCCAAAGGACGGCTGAGGGTATTAAATTGAAAATTTCAAGGTAATCGAAAGGTCTAATAGTTATACTCTTAGGAATACCATACCCCCATAGCCCCGGGACAAGGATTGTAAATTATGCAGTTTGCCTATTGCTTATATGCAGGATTTATCGTTAGGAAAAAGGGAAATATTTGATTCTGGGTGATCCGAAATGACTAAGAGCATTAAGGTGAAACCTTGGAGAACCTTGAGGGGTATAGGCACTATGTGCATCCAGTTCATCAAAACAGAGGATCTGCAATATTTTAAGAACGGCTGAGGGTATTGTCTTGAAACTTCAATAACATGTTGGGGGGAAGGGATGTTGAAAATTTGTCGGAGGTCCGACTGCTCCTTCCCGTGGCTTTTTAGTTGCAGTCACTCCAAAAATATTTGGTCAAAATTTTGAAATGGACATCTTGTTCAAAATAGTTAAAAACTCAAATACCTAAGTATGCCTATGGGAATTAACTAACCCCAAATGCTTTGAAGAGGGATGTTGAACACAATAAAACACACTCAGTATGTGCTGTCAAAAGGACGCATCCTCAGTATATAAGGAACGGCAGAAGGTGTTAAGTTTAAAATTACAAGAGATGTTGAAGAGCTATCGTAGGGTAACCAGCTCAATTTGTCCTTTTAGATGATCCCTCCCCTCATCACAAATAAAAACTTTGAAAAAACAATTATGTTCAGAACAGTCAAAATGTCTAGTAACTATACCTCCAAGAATGTAATGCCCGCCACAAAGCCCACGGTAATGATTGTAAATCACGCAATTTGCCCTTTTTTACGCGAAGGATTTATCATTAGGAAAAAGGAGGAATTTTTGCTTTTAAATGTGTTCGAAAAGGCTAAGGGCATTAAGGTGAAACCTCGGGGAATGTTTAGGGGCATGTGAAACTAAACCGAAGGATACTTGAACAGGATTCATCCTGTTTTTAAAAAGGAGAACCTACAGTATCACAAGAAAAGGTGAAAATATCGAGCTTAAACTTTCAGAGCATGTAGAGGAAAATGTTAAAAAGTGGTCAAAGTGCACACAGTCCCCTTCCCATTCTCTTTTTAACTGCCTTACCCCCAAAAATGTCTGACCAAAATCTTGAAATAGCAATCTTGTTCAAAATGGTCAAAAAGTCAAATAACTATACCTCCGGAACTTAACCGCCAAAGCCCCTGGGGCAGGAGTTATAAATTATATAAGTTGCCCATTGTTTATATACAAGCTGGTTATTAAGGAAAGCTGGTTGTATCTTTAATCCTAAGTCTCCAAAGCGGCTAAGAACATTAAGGTGAAACTTTGGAAAAAAAAATCAAGGGGTATGGCAAACAAAATCAAATCACACTATATTTAGAAGGGTTTTTAAAAGGATATAACAGCAATATCTAAGGAGCGGCTAAGGTTGTTAAATCAAAACTTTAGAGGAATGTTGGAAGGCATAGAGACCAGAAGCAAACCGAATTATATTACAAATAATTTGTATTGTGCTTACAGCATTAAAAAAAATTACAGTGAAATAAAACCTTGAACTGCTGAGCTTTCAGCAATTAATATAATTATATATGAAAAATTAAGTTGAATCTTATTAGTTCTATCAAGGACTGTTCAAGAGACATGTACCTCAATAAAAGCGCAAATGACATAGCAGGGCTTAGACTTTTACAGTTAGGGAAGGAGGCAATAGCCAAACTGTTGTTTATGGTAATTTTTGATCGTTTTAAGTTTGATTTGAATAGTCAATTTAAGTTTTACTCTTTTTAAGATTTATTTTGTCATTTGCATTAGTACCTGTTATTTTGTATTAGTACCTTTTTTGTATTAGTTTAGTTGTATTAGTTGTATTAGTTCAATTATTCTTTAACAGTAATTTCTAGTTGTTTTGAATTATAATAGGAATATGTTTCTTCTGGTCTTAAGTTTAATATGGATCTTTACTTTTCTTTGAAATACTTCTTTTTCGGAAAGCTTGTTTCAATTTATCACGCAAAACTACGGATTGTACTGGGTTAAGACATGTTAAGGGGGTTAAGGGTTAAGAATATTAACAATCTTCTGTTTAGATTTAAAGGTTTAACAATTATACTGAATTTGTTTTGAATATTTTATTTCTTAGAAAAGAAACCGCAGAAATAGTTTTGAGGGGGGGAGAACGCTTAAACAAGTGCCGAAATATTAATGGAAAAAGTAAACAGAAAAAGTAACTAAAATATGAGAATCAACAAAACAGAATTGCAAGAATAATTCAAAAAAAAACTGTGCAACTAACTGACCATGGGTTTTACTCGGTTAAAACGTAAGAGGAAAAACAAAATTCAATGGGTTATGTTCAAGGAAACATCAATTGTGAAGAATTCATAAGGAATGATCAATTTCTCAGCAATATTAGATAGATATTTTTGAGGTCAGGGACGGGGGGGGGGATATATAAATAAATTGTTTATGCCAGGATCGTGCTGTACCTTTTCAAATTTCAAGAAGAAAATTTGGGGGGCTTGTTACCCTTGTGTGTCTTTTTCTTGCATGGTGCCATTAGTGCCACTTTTAAGGGATGGTTTCTACCAATTTGAGTGTTCAGCAAGATGCACTCTGTAAACATGATTGGTCAAAAACCACATCCTTTTTATATTATTTTTTTCTACTTTCATCTGTATGATGTTTCTGTGCCCCACTTCTCGGCGAAGAAAAAAGAAGACAAATCACTGCTCTCTAAGCGAAAAAAATTATTTTCCTTTCTGCTGGAGATTGTTGCTGCAATTGTTCCTGTAATTTTCATCAATAGGTTATAGGCTATGGTGATTCTTATTTAGCCGTTTTCATTTCAACCTGAGACCTTTTTCAAGGGGTTTCAAGCTTTATTTGAATTTTCGACAAATTTCTTTTCGCAATAAAGTTTTGCCATTAGGATTAATAAAACAATTTCTGTATCAGCTTCAAATGGCAATTACTCCTCACTTTACAGATTTTCAAAACACATTTAAAATTTTTGTCTAACTAAAATTTTTGTTTAAAATCTAGATTACCCCATTTAATTGCGCATTTCTCCTTTTTTAGAATGCAACTGAAGCTGAAATCATAGATGGCATTGTTAGTATTTGTGTTGGTCTAAATTTGATTTCAGAGACAATTTGTCGAGGCGTTGTCGCGGAAGCAATAGTAAGTTAAACGTGTCTATTATTTATGTCATATGCTCTAGTGAATCACAAATGTTAACGGTCCTGCATCAAATCAAAATAAATATATAAAACAATACATCTTCATCGATTTTGTTTGAATTTAAGCAAAGACTGCTTATGCCTTTTGTACTTTTTCTCAGAAGAATCCTTACCAACAACCGTTAACACAGGGATTTAAAAGATATTACCAATCATCTATAAGTGCCTTCTAGATTTGGCTTATTGAATAACTGTTTCAGTATGCTAAAAGACATGCTAGAGAATATACATGAATTAAATAAAGTTAAAAATGACCTTTAAACAATGAGAATACACTGAAACAATTGTTTCTGCGATCACACAAAACGTTCTACACAGTTAAAAACCGTTAAACAAACTAATTACAAATAAATAGTCTGTTAAAATTCAAGACGGTTAAAAAGAGAGAAAAAAGAAGAAACGGCTAGAAAAAAAGGTACAACTTGCGAGCTTTATACCTAACAATAACTATGTAAGCTTCGTAGATTTTCATAGATATCAAAATTAAATATATGCACTTCATTATGGATAATGATTCTGATCGTATTCATGCGGTGCGTTGGTCGTATGCGGTACGTTGAATCCGTAGGTAATCATTCGTCAGAGATGAGCATCAGCCCAACTATCAAAACCAGTGCAGCAGCTTTCTTTTCTCTCATTGCTGAAACCTGTTTAAACTAAGGGGATATCACGTTACTTAGTTTTGAAATATTATTTTGTATTTTTGCAAAGGGGAACTGAGTATTATATAAATTCAATCAGTTCTAATAATTCAATTGATATTTTTTTTTTCTCTGGAAAAGGAGCACATCACATTTTTTAGACCAGTAATGAATGTCGATCAAATATTAGTTTGGTCTATCAAAACAAAAATTACTGGAAAATCAAATTTTTTGGATCAGTAATGAATGACGATTAAATAATAGTTAAGTCTATCAAAACAAAAATTACTGGAAAACCACATTTTTTGGACAAGTAATGAATGTCGATCAAATATTAGTTTAGTCCATCAAAACAAAAATTACTCCATCCAAACAGGCGGGATAAGAATCCTGATATAGCGGCTTGACTGACATTAAAAATTGACACTGTGTTTGTATTGTCGTATGTTCTGCACAGGGCTCAAAACTATGGCAAATATCCTTAATATTTTCTAAACTCGATTGCTGATGTTATACAATATTCACAAAGTTGCAAGCGCTTATTGGTGATTTTGAATAATTCATGGGTAATCACCATAGCAATGAGCATTAACCCAAAAACTAATTTTAGTTCATCACTTTGGTTTCTCTCATCCAAGAATTTTGTCAATTTTGTAAATTCAACTACCTCCAGGATTTTTTAAAGCAATGCGTATTTTTTTCTATGCAAGATATTCCCTTCCCCCCCCCCAATCAGCTGAAACCTACTTCAATGATATTTATAGCGTGTGTTCTTTTTTTTCACTTTTTCCTTTTATTCAACTATTGATAGGCCAAAATAGGTCTTCATACAAAAAGTATCTTAATGTCACTCAAGTTGTTTTTAAGTTGTATTTACTTTATTTATCTGGTCAAATAATTATTTGTGGTTTTAACGTTCTGAATATCCGAGCATTAAAGAATTTAGATACAGCTGAATTAGAAATTTTACATTATTTAGTCGTTTTAGTTGTCAGTTTAGTTACCACTCAACGTCGTGAGATACAGGAGTTCCAATTAGGTGAAGGGACTGGGCAGTTACCTCCCCCCGGGTTTTTAAAAAATACCATTTTTAATATCTTAATTTTAGGAAAAATATAAAAAAAATTAACTTCCCCTCCGAAAAAAACCGTTAATTAGCGTTCCTTGTGACGTAGTGGCTAATTGAATTTTTCAGTAATTTTTTTTATGTATTGCGTTTGCTGCTTTTAACTTCTACTCAATTTTACTTTAATTTAACTTGAAATTACTTTTTTACTTTCATTAAGATACTTTCTTAAACCACAGTGGCCTGACATCACATAAAGACAGAAAAAACGAACAAAAATGGGGTTTTTAAAGACCAAATGAAAATACTGAAAAAACAAAGCGAATGTTTCGAGAGGACAAACGCCTCTCTTCTTCAGCGTGAAACGAGACAATTTATCCAAGGAAAGTGCCAAAGAAAAAAAAAACAACAAAAAACAAACGCGGAAAGTCAATGTGAAAAGAACCAAAAAAACAAAGAAAAAACCAAAAACTTAAAAGATGAATAAAATTCAATAAAAGCCAAAAATTAAAAGAATTAAAACCAAATACCTAACAACCATAAAAGCAAGTTATTCGCCAATATCCGCGATTTGCACAAAATCCAAAAAAAAAATATGAACTGCCATCAACGGATACTAGCGAACAACTGACAAAGAAAAGGAAACAATTCATTCACTCAAAAAACAAAACGAACCAGCAATTAAATAAGTTGGAGAACTATGTCATTTGATTTCGGATTTTAATTAATGCATTTCTTGCAAAAATGGGGTTTTTATAGGCCAAATGAAAATACTGAAAAAACAAAGCGAATATTTCGAGAGGACAAACGCCTCTCTTCTTCAGCGCGAAACGAAACAATGTATCCAAGGAAAGCAGATTTTGTCTTTGGTTTTTTGGTTCTTTTCACATTGACTTTCCGCGTTTTTTTTTTGTTGTTTTTTCTTCTTTTTTTTCTTTTCGGCACTTTCCTTGGATACATTGTTTCGTTTCGCGCTGAAGAAGACAGGCGTTTGTCCTCTCGAAATATTCGCTTTGTTTTTTCAGTATTTTCATTTGACCTATAAAAACCCCATTTTTGCTCGTTTTTCTTTCTTTATGTTTACCTTCATTTTTCGACACTCTATATTTTCATTATACTTTCATTATATTTTCACTATACTTTCATTCTATATTCATTTTTACTTTCCTGGTCAAACATATGCATTCAAAAAAAATTTCAAGTTGTCTTTCTGTCAATGGTAGCCATTTAACATGAAAAAAGAAACTAATTTAAAAAGAAATGACATTCAGTCACCAATAGATGTTTTGAGGTACAGGGGTGCTAATTATAAGGGCAGGGTTGGGCTATTACCGCCTATATTTTGAAAAATACAATTTTTTATGTTCTTTTTAGAAGAAAAAAATCAATACATCCCCCTCCCCCCTCATTTACATCCCACCATTTATACCCCTTGTGATGTAGTAGTTAATTGAATTTTTCAGTTGTTTTTTTTTAATTCAATAAGTTGGATGCTTTTACTTTTTGCTTTCATTTTTAATTTTGTTCTATTTTAACTTAATTTGAAATCAGTTTTTTATTTTCATATTTCAAAATGAGTTTTATTTTATTTTCATAATTGCTTTCTTGGTCAAATATATTCATCCAAATATTGTTCTACAATTCCTTGCGGTGATAAGTAGACTACTTAAAGACTTAAAGTAGACATTTAAACTAAAAAAGAAGAAGATAAAATTCCAGTTACAATTTTACCTCATGGAAATTTAGGTTCATTTTGTATAGTACTACGTAAATTATAATATAAAATTGTGATAGGAACACAATTATTAAGTAGTTAGAAGATGGATTTTGTATTATGATAAATAAACGTCCAAATTGCCAATTTTTTTGGTTGGAAATCTCAGACAAGGGATTCATCTCCTGAAGTCTTAGCAAAAACTAAAAACTTTTGTTCTCAAACTTTGCTACCTCATATCGTTTCAAATTAGATTTAGATTGTACTTATTATTGATTCTATTACTTTTGTAGCCTGACTTTATATACATGTATGAAAATGGCAGATTTGACAGTGAAAATGCATGTGGTCTTGCTTTTCAAGGATGGTCTTGTAACATTGGAGACATAACCAAACTTGAATGGAGTTTGTCACCACCAGAAACACAAAAGCCACCAATAGAAGCCCTCCCACCAAGAGAGGTAATTTATAAATTTCATAAGAGATCTGAAGCTGAACTAGCCTTCCTTGGCTAGACAAAGAAGTAGAAAATATAGACAAAGAAGAAGAAATATAGAAAATATAGAGCCTCTATGTTCTCATAGAGGTGCTTCATTCAGTTGTTAGTAACCTCCACTTCCGGTGTACCATTTTTAATTTTTGAATATTTGGTGTGATCTCCTTTTTTCATCTCTGATTTCAGATTTTTTTTTTTTTTTTTTTTTTTTTTTTAAAGCTCTTATGTTTTAGATTATTCCTTTCTCGACCATTATGACGCCTTGTTGAATGTAGGTGACTCATATGCAGAATGTTTCTTTTCGTTTTATTCCGATTGACCATAGACCATCTGTTATTTCAAAGATTTCCTTCTTGGTCTACTAAAAAAAACAATTTTTTACAGCTTAAAGTAAGAAGTAACTTTAAGAATTCAAATGAAGAGAAGTTATGAGGGGGCTGCCTCATCTTCAATCCGTCGCTCTTCATGCTAAAGTTCTTAGTACTTTAAACAAGCTTATTATTCTAATTAAAGGGCCCTTGTGTTTCAGGAGTTTTTTTTAAAGAAATGGGACAAAACATCAAAATTTAGCGTAAAAAGCGAGGTATTGAGGAGCAGATAGCTTCCTTCATGTACGAAATAATTTATGTTTTTTTCAAGTCCTAGCGATACCCCTTACTTACAGTTGAAGAAACTTTTTTTTATATATTTAATACCTGATCGTTTTCAAACAGTTTCGAGAAATCCATTTCCCGCTTCCATCCACCCCCCCCCGCAGACGAAAAATTTCTCAAAGAATAGTTTCTCCACATAAATCCAACTCTCCGCAAAATTACCCCCGGGTAACTCCATCCTCGCTGAAAATTCCTCTAAAAACATTTCCCGTGCATAATTGTGCTTGAAAAATTTTTCTTAGCCTACTTTCATATGACAAAAGACTTTTTTTTCAATTTATTTTCCGATTGTTTTTCCAATCATGCCAGAATCCTCCATAGAAAATTTCCCCCGGAAATCCCCTCCCTCCTCTGGAAAGTTTTTCCTGCCAATAATCCCCCACGGAAAATTTCTCATCCGGAAAGTTCCCCAATGGAGAATTTTTCCCGCGGAAAATACCTCTCCTCCATAGGAAAAATCCCCGATACAATTCCAACCCCACTGAAAATTTCCCCCGCACAATTCCCCGGAATACTTCCATGTGTAAAACTTAGTCGTATCTAAAATTAAAAAAGAACTTCGGGCAGGAATTCTGCCCCCCCCCCCCCCATCTATAAAATTGTCCCTGGAAAGTTCAACCCCTGAAAGTTCCTCTCCATGTGAAATTCTCCCCGTGGAAAATTTCCCTCCCCCAGACCTCCTCACCCCAAAAAAATGCGCATTTGTCTCTTTCTGCCTAAGACTCATTTAAGTTCTTAGAATTGTCTAGAAAAATTGCTTAGAACTTTTGCATAAACCTATTTTATTTCATATGCATAGACAAGCTTGATTATTAAATGGGGATATAGTAGCATGGTTCTATGGTGATAGTGGTAAAACCTGGAAAATGTACGGTTTTAGCAAATTATTTGTCAATTCTTTAAGGAATGAAGTATCCTTACTGACACTGGGAAGGGAAGGGTGACACATTTCTGGGAAGGGAGAGGGGATGAATGCATCCTGATATTTTATGGTTTTCCCAACTTCTCTTTATATCTTACGATCCATGTATAAACCGTCTATCTTTTAATGTTTTGACGAATTTGTCCTTCCCTTTTCATCCTCATAAAACACGATTGTACGCAATATAAAAACCTTTTACATAATATATTATAGGCAAATTTACGCAGAAACTCGTAAACACCAAAAATAACATTCTGAACTGTGGACTAGTGACTAGAATTCTTGGCCGATTATAACCGCAGAATTAAAATGATTTGAAATTATAAAATTGAAGCTCCTAAATTTCTTTATTGAAGACATAATTTAAGACAACTTTTTTGTTTTACTGCTATCTATTGGCCTTTTGTACTTGTTCTGAAGTTTGAAGACTTTTTAAAAATTTTTATTTACAATTGAATGCCCTATTTTGAAATTTTTTGGTCAATTTAAATTTTTCTGAATTCTTAATAACAAATCCCTATATAAAAAGACTAAAGATTAATTAAAAAAAAAGTAAAAAGTATGCTTCTTAAAGAAACACACACTTATTTCTTAAAAAAAAAGGCCATTTCACCACCAAAGTCACGTTGTACTAGCGGGTGCTACGGGGCGAGCGTTACGCGGGTGGGGTGATGCGGAACGGTGGGGCGGAGTGGATGGCTGTGGTGTCGATAATTTCTTAGACCCCACTCCTTTTCCATTTACGACACATTTAAGAGAGAAAAAGGGTTTAATTTAAATAAAGCAGTGAAAAGGAAACTAAAAAAAAGAACCAAGAGCAAACATTAATTAATAAGAAAATCCGAATATTTCAACTCCATGTCCGAGAGTCTTTATCAACGGGGAAAAAAGGAAAAATTTCAACACTTTTGCAATCCTTGTAAGTTACATACGACTTATACAATGTGAGTAAGAGTTGTGACTCTTGTATTGATGAAGTTTGCCACTCAAAGGATTTTAACGGTCAAATTGTTATTATGATAAGTATGAACACTGGCATAAGATTTTCCCTGCTTTCACATCGAGAAACTGTATGCAAAGTTCCAGTTTACCTTTAAGAGAGTGATTACCTTGCGGGTTTAAATAACCCTGGAAAGAAACCCATGGTTCTATATTTAACTGTTGGAATAATAAACGAATGTGTTCGAATGCGTGTAATAAACGAGCCTGTCAATATGATGGAAATTACGACTATGAGCCTACAGACTTTTACGTGGCTGTTACTAAAAGTGAAGATTCAGTATTGAATTTTTTATGTGACATTAGTTCTAATACACAAATTCAAACAGTTGAATTCTATAATATGAACAAAAAAGTATTGTTAACTTTACAAAAAGACAGACTAAAAATGAGATGACGCTGTATTGTAGAAAATGTATACCTGCCTTACCCTTGTAAGACGAACATACGATTAACCCTGAGAATCTACATAATGTGTGTGTTTATGATTAGTTTTATTCTTATATTTTTTACTTGTTTGGATAACTTTAAGCAATAAAAGTGTTTAACTTTACCATACCCCTAGGGTTTACTTTAGAAAAGAGTAGATGTATTGTAGAAAACAACGCCCCAGACAATAAATTTTGATCTGCACACCAATGAAAAAGAAAATGCTGACATGCGTGGTAACATGCACCTGGCATGCACCATCAAAGCTGACATGCGCAACTCAACCCTAAAAGTTTCTCAGATACTAATTTCTCGACAGTGAGGCGAGAGATTAAAATACAAGGTGTCAGCTGGTAAACAACAGTCTAGGAGATGCTTTGCAAAGTCACAAACAAGGGAGGCATAGAAACAAGGGAGGCATAAGCAACTGGTCTACGGGAGACGTCTAGAAAATTCGTAATCAAGTGGTTTCCTGGGAGATGACTAGAAAATTATAGACGGGGGTAGTTATAAATACAGTTCTGTCAGTTTTGAAAAACTACGCGCAATACAATATGTCTTAGCCTGTCTTAGGGGCAGAGTTTGCCTGGAAATTTGTTTTAAATGTCTGTATAGGGTGAAGTAACAGCCTGTCTGTATTCGTCTTATCGCTTGCCACCGCCTATCCCTTCCCGCATAGGGTCTCTAGAAAATGTGCAACAGGTACACCAACCGTAGAGCAACCCCTAAAAATGCCGAACAAGACGTTAGGAATTTCAGTATAGGTACACCATGTGGTGACTAATCAACTGAAATGCTGTATAAGGCCTTAGGAATTCAGTGCAGGTACAACATGCAGGGAGAGTGAGCAACTTCCTGAAAAGCTGGTGCGGAATGGTCAAAGGTTAACTACTAAAAACTTTTGAAATATCGATTTTTTGTCATTTTATTTTCTTTCTGTCATCGTTTATGTTATATATCATACATATTGATGAGAATTTAGGATTTCCCGACAATTAGGAAATGAGGGAAAATTTATTTTGCTAGGAGTTAGAGACAAAACTAGAAGGATTAAAAAATGACAATGCCTCAGGTACAGTTATAAGGTGGTAGCAAAATTAGAGACAAATTATTCAAGATCATAAAAATGTTTTCTAGAGAAGGGAGAAGTTCTTTATGATGTCAGGAGAAACTAGTCAGACTCTTTTATGAGACAGGGGAAAAGAGTGAGCGTTGTATCTACAGAGGCCCTAGTACGATTTTTTTTAAGCCGCAAACCACACAGAATGATGACACTTTTAGATTACTGAATGGTGATTATTGATATCAACATATTGAGTGGTGATTATCGAATGGTGATAGAATATTGATAACAATTTATGAAAGAATAGTCTGGCTTTTGGGACGTGAGAGGATGCATCGACTAAATTTTTAATTTTAGATTAATAACTGAAAAGTATCTATCAGATCCCTTTATTCTTTAGTTTTATAGATTTTGGATAGAAATTGAATTCAACTGATAGGAAATACTGACGAGCACAATGACGAGGATAGGTTGAGTATGAAAGGATGGAGCAGTTCCGGTGTTGTGAGATGGTTTCAGGCCTCCGTACCGTCTTAAGCTTCTTCTTTTGTCCCTATCCTCAAAAGAGAAATCCTGCCTGTGTTGTCGCACGGTAGTGTCAGAGCAGACCTTTGACGAGTTCTCTTAACCAGAACCGTGACTGCAAATGACACTTCAAGGTGGCCTTGAGGAGTGGCACCCGTCGGGGGAACTGCAGCCTAGTAAACGACATAGCATTTGCACCGGATTGTGATTGATGGATAATTCTACTTTGTTTGTTTGTTTTAGTGGGCTTCTTTGGATTGAAAAATCTATTCCTAACTAATTATTTATTACGGGTTGCCTTCCCATAGTACTATAATGTTTGCAGGCATAAACATACAGTGAGTCGGAGGTAATAGGCACGAGGTTATTTGTGCGAGATTTTGACTCTTGCTGATAGAAGAGCGCCGCCAAATGTGGATCCCATGTTCTGACTAAGATGGGATCAGGATTACACAAAGCATCCATTCATAGTGGAGGTCCCAGGGACTTCTTGTTGTCCGTTTTTAAGCTGGATTAAGTGCTTTTTATAGACTTTATAAGATGTATTACTCCCTTTCTCACTCTGGTTTTGGGATTAATTACCTCTCCTGAGGCCAGAATAATTTCAATGATTTAAATAATATAAAGATTACAACTTGGAATGTTGCAACGTTAAAAAACAACTATCGTATGGACGTTTGGTTGGTGAATTCTGACATTTTGAAAAGGAACTGTTAGGAGTTTCAGAAACTCATATCCAAGGGGTAAGCAACATGATAAATGGTGGTATGGATTTTATTCACAATCGCAGGAAGGATGAGTTGCTGATTTTAGGAATAAAAAGTGTAAGGTATCAATCACAGCAGTATGTGCCCCTTAGAGCCGACTGATGGACATAGATGAATAAATGATAAATTAGAGCCGACTAGACTCCGATGAATTTTACTTATAACTAATGGAACAAATAGACAGAATTCCAGGTCAAAATATGGTAATTTTATTAGGGGATTGGAAGTCCCAGGCTTGTAGGAATAAGATGGCGTCATACTCTAGGTAAATTTGGTGCTGGAAAAGTAAGTAGTAATGCTCATAGTCAGCTGCAATTTTGTATGTATTGCAGTCTAGTTATAACCAATACAACATCTGGTCATAAATGGGCCATAAATAAACATAATAGGACCGTTGTTTTACTCATCTTTGTGCTAAGATCTTACGTCATTTGACAAAGAACGCTTAAAGTGAAATCTTAGCACAAAGATCTTATATCTTATAGCGTTCTTTTGCAAACGTCTTTCATCATTCTGCTCTGATCAACGGTCGGAGAAAAATGATAAGTATATCATCAAAGTTCTGTCATCATTGTTCTATATGGTAGAAAGATGGCGTCTTTCAAACTTTTTGCTATCATCAGTGAGGTGTAAGATCTTAGAATAAAGATGAGTTAAAAGAAAGGAAATCCTTACAGAAAGATGTGAGATCTTAGATGTAAGATATTAATGTAAAGGAACGGGCCTAATGATCACTTGATTATAAGACGGCCAGCCAAATTGACTACATTACGGTAAACAGAAGATTCGTAGGATCAATTTAAGATACGAGGGTACATAGGAGGACTGCTACTGATATTAAAAGTAAAGATCAAGGTCTAGTAGTGTGTAGGGTTTATCTATGGCTGAAGTTGAAGATGGGTAACTACCTTCGGGGAGGTTATGACGTAGGTAGACTCAGTGCTGGACTAGGGTTTTTTCTTAGGGGAGGGGGGCAAATGTACATTCTGCCACCCCCTGCTACACGGTCAAAACTGCAAAATTTACAATTTTCATATAGAATGAAAATTGAATGTATATCCTGGGAAAATAATGGTATTTTTTTTTTATTACATATATGTTATTGACTAAAAGTCTTGGTTTTTATCAGCTCATTTGTTATTTTCAATACTTTCGTAAGGTACATAATGTTATTTATGTAAAAAAAAATCTCTGTCAGATATAGCCTAAGACCTAAACATAGCTAAATGGTAATGGAATAGGTTAATAGAATGTAAAGCGTAACATTTCGGAAATATATAGGCTACGGTATTTAGATAGTACAATTATAATATAAAATACAACGATGCGCTGCAGAAATTTCAAAATCGTAAATGCGCATTTATTTTTGTTTTACACAAAATTTAAGTTCCTTTAACTAATGAAAAAGGATACAAAGACTATACTTCAAATAATTTAATTTTTTTTTCTTTATTAAATAAAAAAACAAGTTATTTTTAAAGAGAAAGTAAGGAGCGACATTAAAAGTTAAAACGAACAGAAATTATTCCGTATATGAAGGGGGTTGTCTCCTCCTCAACACCTCGCTCTTTACGCTAAAGTCTTTTAGTGGTTTTGAAAAAAGCTTCTTATTGTTCTAATTAAATGAAAATAGTGTTTCAGAGTCGTTCTTAAAGAATTGGGACAAAGTTAAAACTTTAGCATAAAGAGCGAGGTGTTGAGGAGGAGGCAACCCCCTTCATATACGTAATAATTTCTGTTTTTTTTAGCTTTTAATGTCGCTCCTTATTTTTTGTTAAAAAACTTTTTTTTATTTAATTTCTGAAAGTTTTTGAATTAATGCAGGTTCTGAAATTAGCTAACCTTATATGAATAATTAAAATGAAATTTGCATATTAACTTTACTTTGTTTTGGCTAAATGGCTTTCTGAAAATTTTGATCATACGAATTTGAGAAAAAAGGGCAGGGGAGGGTGCCTAGTTGCCCTCCAATTGTTTGGGTTCCTTAAAAAGGGCACTAGAACCTTTTAACTTTATTTACGAACGTTTTTATTAGTAATAAATACACGTAACTTTCATTCAATTCCTTACGAATGACTTCTTAAAAACTATCTTTGTTTAACTGTAACAATGAGAAGCTTGTTTCATGATAATGCTGAATCAGCTTCTTAAGCCCATTCTTTGGTATATGTTTATTGACATCAAAATTCCGTTTTTTAAAGCTTCGATTACTATTGAGCCGTTCCGCTTGTTTTTTTATTGTTATTTTTTTATTACGAATATATTACTACGTATATGACGGGGTTCGCTCCCTAGTCAATACATCGCTCTCTACGCTAAAGTTCGAATTTTGTTCGAATCATAAACCCCTGAATCACAAAGGCCGTTTCATCAGAATAGATAGGTCTTTTGAAAGTACTAAGAAAACTTCGTCCATGGAAAGATACTCCCACTTAACCCCCTCCAACGAACCCCCCGCCATATGAAAAAAATCCCTCCTGAAAACGTCTGTATACTTCCTAATAACCCCTATACGTAAACAATGGGCAAAGTTCATAACTTGCAGCCCTTCCACCGGGAACTGTGGGGGATTAAGTCATCCTCAAAGACATATTTATTAAATTTTCGACTATTTTGAACAAAATGGCCATCTTAAAATTTTGATTGGGTGAATTCTGGAAAAATGAGTGTGGGAGGGGGCCAGGTTACCCTCTAATTTTTTGGTCACTTAAAAAGGGCACTAGAACTTTTAGTTTTTGTTTGAATGAGCCCTCTCACGATATTCTAGGACCACTAGGTTGATACGATCACCCCTAGGGAAAAAAACAACAAAACGAAACAAATAAACACGCATCCGTGATCTTTCTTCTGGAAAAAAAAAATACAAAATTCCACATTTTTCAGATAGGAGCTTCAAACATCTATAGTAGGATTTTCTGTTACGCTGAATCTGTTGGTTTGATTTTCATTAAGATTTTATCACTTTTAGGGGATATTTTCCCCTTTTTTGAAAATAAGGCATTTTTCAGGCCCGTAACTTTCGATGGGTAAAACTAAACTTAATGAAACTTGTATATTTGAAACCAGCATAAAAATCCAATTCTTTTGATGTACCTACTAGTGTTAAAATTTCGTTTTTTAGAGTTTCGGTTACTATTGAGCCGGATCGCTCCTTCCTTACAGTTCGTTACCACGAACTGTTTGAAATTATCTTTTTCATAGCCTTTCTTTCGGTAAAAATAAAATCGGTACTACGGTAACCGGAACCTCCCCCCCCCCCCAAATAAAGCCCTCGAAGAAAGGGCTGTTAGTCATGCACTTGACCAAGTATTTCCGTTTAGTACCTGTTATCGGGAAAGAGGGACACACTTGACCTCTGGTGTATAAAAAAGTGAAGGGCATTCAGCTGAAGGTTTCAGTGAATGTTGAGGGGAGTGTCGAGCTATATCATAACCTCTGTGTCCATGCAGTTTTCAAAGGGCTTACCTCGAAAAGGCTTAGGTATTAAGAAATGGAACTTTCAGGGACTGATGAGAGGAATGATCAATTGCCTAAAATTCCATATATATGCCTGCTAGTACTACTTTTACTACTACTACGACCATTAGGCTACTGCTAATGAGGCTAAAAGTATAAAGGAAAACTTTTAGGGAATGAGGAACTAAATAAAAACACAGTGTGTATGTGAGTTGCCAAAAGAGAGTATCAGCAATATCTAGCAAACAGTTTAGAACATTAAGTTGAAACTTTCAGGTTATGTTCAGGAGAATGTTGAAATAACTGAAAGGCACTAAATGCATGCTACTACTACTAACACCCTTACAATTAGTGCTACTGCTGATACTAATAGTATTAAGATTACATTTTCAGGGAATCGTGAGGGGGATGTTGAATTAAAACAAAATACACTATGTGCAGGGAGGCTTCCGAAAATTAATACAAGCAATATCTTAGAAGCAAGAATTGAGGCTACTAACTCTAAGGATATGGAGTTGAAAATTATAGGAGATATTAAGGGGGAACTTGAGTTAAATCAAAACGCATTATTTGTGTGAAGGTTGTCATCAGGGCGTATGAGCAACTTCTTAGAAATGGACGGGAGTATGCGGAAACTTACAGGGAATATCCTGGGGGATGTTGAACTAACAAAAAGGTGATATGTGCATGCTACTACTACTTTTATTGTTTCTATAACTAGTGCTATTGCTGCTACTACTGCTATTCATTACTACTACTATTTCTACCATACCACTGCTACTAATAAAGCTAATGATGCGAGGAGTATTGTAAGGACCTAAATCAAAACGAACCAGTCCGGATTGTTAACATAACAAACCAAAAACAGTCTACGCCAAAATACATTGTTTTTTGCTACGGGTCCCATGACTTTCAGACTGTGGTGGAAGAGAATCTTCTTTTATATAGTGGAAATTATGCCGAAGCTTCGAAAAAAACCGCTAAGGGCGTTAATAATGCTTTTCGTGAGTGTGAATCTTCTCCGGATCTTTACAATCAGTTTATGAAAAAGAAAACTGCGAAAGGCGTGGGTAGCGATTTAACTACTTTGAGCGAATCATCTGCAACCCGAAAGCAACTTACTTTAAGCCCAAGATGAAGTTACAAAGCTTAAATTTGGCCCAGTAAATGAAATAGAAAGAAAGTTCAGGAAAAAGTGGTTTCCGTGACAGTAGTAGCAGGCTCATCGCAACAAGCCACTCTAAGCCCTGAACTGATTGTTTCGGAAACATATGATTCAATCACTCTAGAATACAACACAAAGTTTGAGAAAATAGAAAGACTGTTTTCATCTCTGGATTGCCAGATTCAGTCATTAGAGCTTCGGGTGGCAACTATTGAGAAAACCTATTAAAAGAAATAGGAAAAAAGTTCAGGAAAAAGTGGTTTCCGTGACAGGAGTAGCAGGCTCATCGCAACAAGCCGCTCTGAACCCTGAACTGATTGTTTCGGAAGCATATGATTCAATCACTCTAGAATACTACACAAAGTTTGAGAAAATAGAAAAAACTGTTTTCATCTCTGGATTGCCAGATTCAGTCATTAGAGCTTTGGGTGGCAACTATTGAGAAAACCTAGTAAAAGAAATAGGAAAAAAGTTCAGGAAAAAGTTGTTTCCGTGACAGGAGTAGCAGGCTCATCGCAGCAAGCCGCTCTGAGCCCTGAACTGATTGTTTCGGATATATATGATTCAATCACTGTAGAATACAACACAAAGTTTGAGAAAATAGAAAAACGGTTTTCATTTCTGGGTTGCCAGATTCAGTCATTAGAACTTTGGTTGGCTACTATTGAGAAAACCTAGTAAAAGTAATAGGAAAAAAGTTCAAGAAAAAGTTGTTTCCGTGACAGGAGTAGCAGGCTCATCGCAACAAGCCGCTCTGAACCCTGAACTGATTGTTTCGGAAATATATGATTCAATCACTCTAGAATACAACACAAAGATTGAGAAAATAGAAAGACTGTTTTCATCTCTGGATTGCCAGATTCAGTCATTAGAGCTTCGGGTGGCAACTATTGAGAAAATCTAGTAAAAGAAATAGGAAAAAAGTTCAGGAAAAAGTTGTTTCCGTGACAGGAGTAGCAGGCTCATTGCAACAAGCCGCTCTGAACCCTGAACTGATTGTTTCGGAAATAGCTGCGTTTTTTTTTTCGAAGTTCCGTGTTTCATGGTTCATGTTCCAAGTTTCATGTTCTAGCCCAAAAACGCAGTTTTGTCGCTTTCGTGTTCTCTGTCCATGTTCCTGGTTGAACGTCTAAAAACGCATTTTAGGAAAAGTGGCAAAATATTCAAAACTGTGGAAACATGTGGAAAAATTCTGAGCTTTTTACTTGCCTGTTTTCTTGTACACATATGTTTCACCTTGGTCTCTATTCAAAAACGCATATTCAGCAGGATCTATGTCCATTTTCTTCCCTTCCATCTTATCCTTTCTTTTGTCATCTACAGATAACTTTTTTCTATCTGGATAAGGACCAATCGAACACGCAACACGCACAAAGAGCAAGTTCCAAGTTTGAGGAAACAGACAGTCGAACAGGCAACATGATGTTTCGTGTTTCGCAAAAAAACGAAGTTTTGTTAAAACATGCCGTTACGTGTTTTGTCGAAAACGCAAAAATCGCAAAACACGATTAAACCACGGAACCAACCACGCAAAAAAAACCCCACTAATATATGATTCAATCATATATATATAAAAAAAAAACAAGTTAAAACTAAAAAACCAATAAAAAACCAATTGAATTTTTCTGAAGAACTGGTTTAGCCTGCCTACCAGTCCAGTGGAAAAGGCAGGCAAGCCTAGCAGCCCCAACCCCAGGGGTGCAATTGGGGACCCCCCAGGTACAGTCATTTTATTTTTATGCCTGGTGCCTACACCTCTGCTTCGCTGTTATTAGAACCTTTTATAATTTATAATTGCTTGTGCCAGCCAGAAGATCCCTTGCCTTTTGCTGTTGGCCTGTAGCTTGATTAGCCTAGTTTGGAGTTCACTTTAGCCTACATCATGGGTGACAACCCAAAAAAGAGCTATACACCACCTAGTCACAGAGAGATGAGATCAGACTGCTCCATCCAGTACAGTGGAGCTGAATCTATTAATGAGCAGATTACTATGCTCACCTCACACATTTGCACCCTTAAGAACAAGCAGAAGCTAATTGCAGATTCACTTAATGACCAAAACCTTAAATCTACTATGGCAGAAGTTGTCAGTGAGGCACTGTCTAATGAGGTTGGTTCTTTGGTTGAGGCCTCTGTTAAAAAAACTTGCCTCTAGTCATCTGCCTGCTGCTTTTGATGCTAACAACATGGAAATTATTAAACAAGAGGTATATAATAGTCTTAAAATGGATTTTGATGTGCTTGTGGAAAAATCACTAAAACAATATGATTTGAGGATGACAAAGCTTTAATCATTTCTTCATTTGCTTGACTCAGGTTTGTCAGAGCTGCAAACATCTCTGAAACCAATTCAACTCAATATGGATCGTCTGAGTGATCAGTTTGACCAAATAAAAATTTCAAATCAGCTAATCCTATTTGGTTTCAAAGAAGACCCTTATCAAGAAGCTTCTGAAAGCAAATTTCTTGGATTTTGCAGTACTAGATTTCCTGGTATTCTTTTGACTAAGAACGACATAGTTTCTGTCAGAAGGATTGGAAAACAAGGCTCAGGTTTGAAATCTAGCCCACTTGTTGTGGAATTCGTAGTCCAAGAATGCAGCAGCTTATTCTTAGAGAAAAGAAAAGTTTGCAAGGTAGTGGTGTCTTTATTTCTGAGTCACTTACAAAGCCTAGACTTCAGCTACTTAACTATGCTAAATAAAAGGTTGGGAAGAGGTCTACATGGTCTAGTGGAGGAGAAATACTTACCAAGCTTTCTGATGGTAAATTGATTATTGTTCAAGAGGCATCTCAAGTTAATGCTTTCCATCAGTCAATTACAGCCCATCCAAGCCCCTCCCAGGACTGAAATAAACCATTTTTCCCCTTTTAGCTCTGTTGTTTTTTTTTTTTTTTTTTTTAACCCTTTATGATCTAATGGTTTTAATTATTCTTGCATTTATTTTTTTTTACATTATTTTTTTAAATTAATTACATAAAACAATTATAACTCTTTCCAATGGCTGATTCTTTATTTTTTTGACTTTTTCTTTATTTTTTTTTGACTTTGTCCTTGTAATTGTTTGTCATTTTTAAATTTTTTTGAGCTTAGTAGCTTGTTATTGTTCTTTGTCTTGCAGGTTTTTTTTTCTTCTCTTTCTTTTCTTTGTTGCCTACAAGTTTCACCTTTTTAGTTTCAATTTACCCTCCGCTATTTCAGCCTGTTTGTTTGATATTTTCTTCATTTGTGAAGATATTGTGTGCATTTGTTATGTGTGGTAAATCTGGCTGATTTTTCTTTTCTTTTGAATTCTTCTATTCTTAAATCAGTTATCTTTGAGCAACCAAGTAGTGCTGGAAAACATGAGGCCCACACACTTGACCCTCTTCTTGAATCTATGGTTAGATTCTAGTTGCAATTATCACACTACTATTGATTTTTGTGATAAAATCATGCCTTCTCTCTCTTCAAATAGTTGCTTTAATGTATTTTGTTTGAATGTACGAGGTATACGAGATAAGTGGGATAGTCTGAAATCATATTTGTGGTCTGATAATTCCTGCCCTTTTGATGTAATTGGTTAAACTGAAACATGGTTATCTGATAGTGAAAATTTAACAGCTTATGATATGCATGGTTATATTGCTATTCATGTCCCTAGAATGGTAACAAAGTGCTCAGGGGGCATTTCTTTATTTATAAAATCTGATATTAAATTTAGTAGACGGTATGACTTTGAATCCTTGTTTACTTCAGTAGTGTCTAATAGTAGGACAGTTTATTCTCTTGTCATTGATTTGAAAAGTCAGTTTGCATGTGATGCTGTTTGTTTGTTTTATAAGCCCCCTCCTTTTCCAGCACATCTGTTCTGTGATTTGTTTGATCAGCTTTCTTGCGTTGGGACTTTCTCTAAGAAAAGTATTTGTGTTTTGGGAGATTTGAATTCTAATATGTTAAATGTTGGATCAAGTGATGATTGTGACCATCTCTTTGATGTGCTTTCTTGTTCTGGGCTACTTCCTTCAATTTTTTTTCCTTCTCGTGTTGATCCTAAAAGAAATTATGCCACTTTGATAGATAATATTTTCATTTCTAATTCTCCAAAATTGAAGTTTACTTCTTGTATTGTTTTCACTAATATGTCTGATCACTTCCCTATTTATCTATCACTTTTTGTACCTAAAACTGAAATTGCTGTGAATAAGCGAGGTGAATCTTCTTTTAGAAGTTTTACAGATAAATAAATTTCTAATTTAACTCTTAGTCTTCAGAGTAATGATTGGTCTAGTGTTCTTGAAGCTAATGATGTTGAATGTGCAACAAGTTTATTTGTGTGTCGTATGGGAGCTCTGTTGGATAAGCATTTTCCTCTTAGGAAGAGACCAGGGAATTCTACACCCAAATGCCCATGGATGTCCATAGGTCTGATTAATGCTACACATATGAAGGCGTCTCTGTTCAAGGTTGCATGTAAAAGTAAAACACAGGATGATCTTTTGAAGTATAAACATTATAAAAATCTGTTTGCGACTTCAGTACGTGCAGCCAAAAGGCTCTATTTTTCGCGTCGAATTGATGAGTGTAAGGGGAACTTGCGAAAGTTTTGGAATGTACTTAATGAAGCTATTTCTCGCAAGAAACTCAAACAGTTCCCCCCATGTCATTAAAGGAATGCTGATGGATCTATTGTGGATAAAAATTCTTCAGCAAACGCCTTCAATTCGTATTTCACCACTCTTCCTTCAGTTCCCATTCAACCCAAGAATAGAGTAAATAGTTTTCCCATAGCAGAAAAGTCATTTTTCCTTTCCCCATGTAGTGATATTGAGATTTATAGTATTATCTCCCAGCTTCCAAGTAGCCGTTTAGTTGATGGTTTTGGTTTGAGTAATAATGTTCTTAAAAAAATTGGTCAGTTTGTTTCTAACCCCATCTCACACATAACTAACCTCTCTCTTTCTTCTGGTGTTTTCCCTCATTTATTTAAAGTTGCTAATGTTTTACCTTTACATAAAAAAGGTGATTCATCTCTAATTTCAAATTATAGACCCATTTCTCTTCTTCCTGTCCTCTCTAAGGTTGTTGAAAGAGTAGTGTATTGTAGACTCTCTTCATTTGTTTTTAGTATTAACACGACTGCAGGAAATTCTCTCATAACTAACCATCAGTATGGTTTTCGTCCCACTTTCTCTACTTCGTATGCACTCTCAGATGCAACAGAGTTTGTGCGTGTTAATCTGGACAAGGGCTTGTGTTTTTTGGGTCTGTTTCTTGACTTTTCAAAGGCCTTTGATGTGGTTGACCACTCTGTTCTTTTGTCTAAACTATTTTCATTTGGAGTACATGGAGTCCCACTAGAATGGTTAAGGTTTTATCTGTCGGGAAGATCTCAGTATGTTTCAGTTAATGGTAATTCTTCCACTACTTTGCCTATATTGAAGGGTGTCCCACAGGGCTCTGTCCTTGGACCAGTTTTGTTTTTAATTTACATTAATGATCTCGTTGATGGTCTTCATCTTCTTGTGCACCCTATTCTTTTTGCTGATGACAGTAGCTTTTTCATTGCTGCAGTGGACCTGCCATCTGCCACTTCCCTAGCTCAAGGTCTTCTTGATAAAGTAAAAGATTGGTGCTGGTCAAATGGCACGACTCTCAACAGCCAAAAAAGTGCCATTGTACATTTCAGGACCCCTTATCGTATGAGAGACGTAAGGGAGCCAATCATCTTGACTTATGGGAATGATGTTATACCGCAAGCTGCTGTGGTGAAATTTCTTGGTGTGTATCTTGACTGTTTTCTCTCTTTTAAGCCTCAGATAACTCACACCCGTTCCCTCATCTTCCGCCAGTCTTCAATGTTGCACCGGTTTAACTCATTTCTTCCCCCAGATGTTATGCTTTCTCTTTATTATGCATTTATATTTCCTTACCTTTCTTATTGCTGCTCTGTCTGGGGTAATACGAATAAATCTCTTCTCTGCTCACTTCAAGACCCCAAAATAGGGCAGTGAAGGCTACTTTTCTTCTCCCTCGGCTTTACCCTTCCTCTGATCTTTATAATGATACTGGAATAGCTCCGCTGGATTGCATTGTGGGTAAAATTTATCTTTATTTAGCGCATTCTGTTTTTCTAGGTACGCTTCCATCGCCTCTACAGCTATTTTTTTCACGGACAGACTCAGGTAGGTACTCTACTTTTTTACGTAGTTCTTCTCGTAGATTTATTTTGCCCAAACGTTCATCTACAGCAGCCCAAAGGTCTCCTGTTTATAAATCAATTCAATTATGGAATTCAATCTCACCGGATGTCCCGTTATTTCTGTCTGCAAAGGCAGTTATTCGTCGTGTATTTTCAGTTTAGTAATTTCTCTCTCCTTCGTTTATTTTCCCTGTTTTCTCTTTTCCTAGTGTTTCTCCTTTTGTGTTTTTCCCTTATATATCGTTATTATTATTATTATTATTTTTTTTTTTTTACTGTATGGTAGTGTTTATTCTCTTTAATCTTTATTTCATATATATTGTTTGATTTAGAGTAATATTTATGGTTGTTTTAGTACTTTATTATTGTGTTGTAAGGCCCACAACAAGCCAAGCTTCTTGGGCCAAATAATTTTTCTTTACGTTTGTAATACAGTTTAGTATTAATAAAATGATTGATTGATTGATGAATCACTCTAGAATACAACGCAAAGTTTGAGAAAATAGAAAAACTGTTTTCATCTCTGGATAGCCAGATTCAGTCATTAGAGCTTCGGGTGGCTACTATTGAGGAAAAGCTGGATGATTACAAACAGGAGCCTTTACTTGATTCTTTAGTTTTTTTTTTGGAGTGAAGCAGAACCCCGGAAATGACCCTGGAATGGGTACTACTGTTCTTGATATAGTAAAGAAAATGGGTTTAAATGTCCAGAAAGAACAATCGTTGTCTGTAAATCGTTTTAGACTTTTGAATTCTGCCCGGAATATCCAGACACATACGACAGTTGCGCCAGTTATTGTGAAATTTGCAACTAAAGATACTGCGTATACTGTTTTCAGAGCGAAATCGAAGCTGGTGAAATCGGGCGTATTTGTCACGGAATATCTTTCAAAAATGAAAAAAACTATTTTTGAAAGCAATCCAACTTCATTGATGTGAACTTGTCTTTATTGGTGACTTCAACCTTAATTTTTGTGACCGGAGGTCATCCTTGTCCTTGGATTTTCTTTCGACAATGCTCACTTGTGGAACATTACCTTCTGCATGCATTCCAAATCCTATTACTAGCACAACTGCTTCTTTGCTTGACAATATTTTTTCATCGTTGACCTTGGTGCAAAATTTTTTATCGACGAGTGATATCTCAGACCATTTTCCTGTTTTTTTCAAGTATGATTTTTCCGATGCGTTGCCAAAGAGGAACCAAGGAGCTTGTTTTTCCTCTTTAAAATTTAATGATCAGGGCTAGTATCTTCTTAGGTCACGGTTGGCGGGTTGTTTGTGGAGTATTTCTGAAAATTAATCTGATATATATTCTTTGTTTAAATTCTTTTTATGATTCTTTGAAGGAAGTTACCTTGGATACATGTGTTGTGTCCAAGTCGAATCCGGCATCGAAAAGAACAACCCCTTTGAATCCTTGAATGACTCCGGGACTCCTTAGAAGTTGGAGGAAGAAAAATAATCTTTGGAAGGCCTACAGGTCCTCTAAGCCATCTTCTCGTGGTTCTTGACTTCAACTTTTCAAAGCTTATAGAAGAGTTTACAATTCGCTTTGCCGAAAGGCCAAATCTTTTTTTTTATTACAGAAAATTCTCTGCGTGTGGTAAAGACATTAGGAAGACATGGCAAGTAATCAATTCGGTTATCAGGCCATCTTCTCTGCCTCCTTCTGCCCCTTCATGTATTGTGATGGAAGGCGAAAATGTAGAGGGTGATCTAAAAGCTCAAGATGTGTTTACTTCATATTTTGCTAATATCAGCAAAACTACAGCCTCTTCTGTAAGTTCTTCTTCTTTTCTACCTGACTTTAGGTCTTACCTTGGACCACCTTGTCCTAAATCAGTGGCAATGGAACCTGCCTCTGAAGCTGAAACAGTCAGAATTGTCAATGGTTTGAGGGGTTCTTCATCTTCTGGCCCAGACCGTATTTCGACTAGTGGCAAAGTTCATTCATCCTGTCATCATTTTTGCCCTCACGAGAATTATCAATCTTTGCCTTGAAAATGGTGTCTTCCCATGCGCTTTAAAGCATGCTCACGTAATCATACTTTTTAAAGGCGGACCAAGGAATTATCCTATAAAACATTGTTCCGTATCCCTTCTATCCCATATCCCGTAATAGGTAAAGTTTTTGCAAAAGCTATTCTTTCTCAACTTCTTGATTTTATTAATTCTAAACACGTTTTTCATGATTTTAAGTTTGGTTTTAGGGAGAAGCACTCAACCGAGAATGCATGCGCAACTCTTTTGAATTATTTACATTCAGTTCTTGACTCGGGCCTGATACCTGCTGCTCTTTTTCTCGATGTACGAAAAGCATTCGACTCATTAACACACTAGATTCTTCTTTGGAAACTGTCCTATATTAGTATAGGAGGGAATGCTTATTCTTGGTTTCTATCATATTTATCTGGTCGAGTCATCTTGGTTGATCAGCACTTTTCTAACCCTTCTAGAATAGAGTTTGGCGTTCCACAAGGATATGTTATTGGGCCGATAATCTTCTTAATCTACGTCAATGACCTAATTAATGCGGTTCAATACTTAAAACCTGCCATTTGCTGTCAACTTTGTCAACCAGCATCCGTCACTATTTGTGACAGGAGTTCGTCCTTACCGGATGCACTTATTACTTTTGCTGCGGACAGTATTCTTGGCACAGCTGGTAGAACTGAGTCTGATCTTCGTTCAAAGATAAAATTTATGTAAATTATCTTGCCTTAAATGTCGGGAAGTCATTTTTTCTTATTTTCTCCAGAGTTTCAAAGGCTGAAATGAAATGAAATACACGTATCAAGAGGTTCTTTAAGTAGACCTAAGGATCGTTACGTTCGATTCTTAGGCATCCTGCTTGACGAAAATCTATCCTTCAAGTATCATATTGACCTGATTAAAACGAAAGTCTCCAGGAGTCTTGGAATCCTCAGAAAGCTCAAACACATATTTCCTGGGTCGATTCTTACAATCTTGTTCTACAGTCTAGTTCAGTCTTATGTTTCATATTGTTCTGTTATTTGGATGTCAACCTTTCCCTCGTCTCTGATACCACTTTCAAAACTTTATTATAAAGCAAGGACTCTTATTAAGGAAACTAACCGATCTTCACTTAAACCCTTGTTCGATTTGAAATCCCTCTATTTTCTTTCTTGTTCTTCTTTCATCTTTTTACAGTTGCACGGCCATCTTCCTGCTGCTCTATGTGATAATATATCTTTTGCTTATGATCAATCGACTTATCATCTCAGCACTTTCAGCAATTTACAGATTCTTCATACTCCATCAGTGAGGTCTGACTTCAACCCTCTGAAAACTTGCAACAGGATTTGGAACACGCTTCCTGTGTTTGCACGAAGCTGCCACTCGTTTGGTATGTTAAAAAATTATGTTAGAGATTTTCTAGCTAGTAATTAAGTTTTTTTCCGGTTTCCCTTGGAGTTGACGTCTCTGGATTGAGTTGGGTATTTATTTGAGTTAGTGAATTCATGTGTTATCCCCTGCCTAGCTTATCATTCTGGGGATTATTAAGGTGGGTGACTGGATTTTTTTTGGGGGGATTTTGTCTATATATATATTTTTTTGTGTTGGTATTGTTTTTCTCCCCTGTTGTTTCCCGGCCATAGAGCCTTATGGGGGAGATTTTGTTGATGTAGTTTTTTTGTTTAGGATTTTTATTGTTAAATAAAGAAATCACTCACTCACTCAACTCACTCACTCACTGTCAAAAGGATGTATTTGACAATCTGCATGGGGATTAAATTGGAATTGCTTAGGGTATTACGTTACTTTCTGGGTATGTTGAGGGGTAATATTAAAAAAAAATCAAAAGGTACTATGTGCATACAGCTACTAATGCTGCTTCTACTATTACGATTACTACTACTACTGAGGCTAAGGGTAGTAAAGTGAAGCTTTAAGGGAATGTTCAGGTAGATGTTGAGCTGAATCAAAACACACCATATGCATGTAGGTTGTCAAAATTATGTATCAGCAATATCTCAGCAACGGTTTAGAGCATTAAGTTAAAACTTTCAAGGTATGTTGAGGGAGATAGTGAACTAACCAAAAGACACTTTGTGATTTGTACTACTTCTAATCGTAGGCCTACTGCTAAAACTAATACAACTACTAAGAAGGGTATAAAGGACAAATTTCCGGAAATGCTGAGGGGGATGTTGAACAACCCAAAAGGCACACCGTGTAAACTATTACACACTACTACTACTACTACTACTACTAATACTACTACTACTACTACTAATACTACTACTACAATTACTACTACTACTATGACTAGTACTAATACTACTACTACTGCTGCTACTACTACTACTGCCACAACTACTATTAATACTACTATTACTACTACTGTTATTATCACTACTACTACTACCACTACTACTACTGCTGCTGCCACTATACTACTACTAATACTTCTTCCACAACTACTACTATTAATACTAATACAGCTAAAATTGCTACTGCTATTGAACCAAACTAAAAGAACTTAAGTAAGCTCAGGTTGCCAAAATCGGCAAAATCTGAACTTTCAGGGAAAGTTCTGCTTTTTAACTTTTTGGGTTGCCTCTCAACTTTCAGGAAAAGTTGAGAGGCATGGAAAACTAAATGAAAATAAAGTATATGTACCTAGGTTGCTAAGAAAGTGTATGTGCAATAGCCTAGGAAATAATCAGGGTATTACGTTTGACCTTCAGGAGATATTTTTGGGAGTGTTACGAAAAGACACTATGTACATCCAGTTTTATTCAAAGAGCATATCTGCAACATCTCAGGAACGGCTAAGGGTATTATTGTGAGGGCATAATGATTGGGAAAATGAACTAAATAATAATTCATTATATGCAACCAGGTTTGTAAAAAAGGTGTTGGTATTGTTTCAGTAAAGGTTGAGGGAATTAAGTTGAAACCTGCAGGATATGTAGACGGAGATAATTGATCAATATTTGCACTAAAGGTTGTAACGTGACGGGGGGTTAGAATTTTCTCAGCCCTGTAGAATGTTAAAGATTATGCAGGTTTTCAACCAATATATTTGAATATTTTATTCCCGTACCCATACCCATATGTTTTTATTAATACAACTATTATTAAAATTTAATTTATAATGTATAAAATATTCTGTTCCTAAGCAATGAAAAATACTTTGTCAATTAAAAATGAACAAACATTAGTTCGAGAAAAACTTTTTCCACAAAAGAAGTTTTTCAAAGAATAGTAAAGAGCAACTTTAAACCAAAGGTGAGTAAAAATAAATTCAAATAGTATTTCCAGCGTAAATTTACCATAAATCATCAGCAATAAACAAATAAAACACAAGTCAAAACTCAAAACAAGCAGAGACAACCAAAAAAGAGGATTAGGGCTAACACACTCCGTACCTTCTAAAGAAAAAAAACTTAAACTTTATCACATGCTGACCAATGGTCTGCGTTGCGCAAGTACCGATCTCCTGATTCAATGCCTGCGGCAGGGAGTGCAACGAGTGATTGGGGGAAAATCACCCGACGCTTCCCGTGTTTTCCCCCAGATTTCTCCAGGCACCCATTTAGAGCTGGGTCGACTCTGGCTGAGCTTACAGAGTCACACAATTGATGACTTTCGTTCCAAACCAAATAAACAGCGACACCAGGAGTCGAACCCCTGACCTCAGAATTTGAAGTACCTTCTAAAGACTAGAATATAATTTCCACATTTTATTGAGTTAACAAGCAAACGCTGAGGAGGGTCGCGTCCTATCGCTGCTAACGAATCATTTTGATGGTCTTTGCATACAGTAGACAGAATATAGACAGAAAAAAAACTTATCCCAGAGTGGCTTCTCAATCACTCGGACTATCCGTCTTGGCTTTTTCCACAATTAGCCATGTCTTGATGCCTGCAAAATACTTGATTTTAATTCAAACTCAGTCCGAGGGCATTCAATGACACGGGCAGTGAACGGGAATTAAAAAGTATATTATTCCATTCTCTGTCTATTTGTTTTCCCAGCTCAGGCAGTAATTTTTGTCTTTTTTGGTGACATATGCGGACCGAATTCGTTGATTTCGAATTATGATTTTGTTGATTTCGGCTATGAGAGAACATGAAATGAAATGTTCTCTCTTAGATTTTTCAGACGATTTGAGCCCTTTACATAAAAACGATCGCAAAAAAAGTATTTACGCTTTGTAGGTCCAGGGTCCAGGAATAGTTAAAAAATCTGTGTAAAGAAGACTAAAATGCTTACAAGAGGATAAAATGTGTTTGCCCAGCTCAAGCAGTAATTTTTGTCTCTTTCGGTGACCTATGCGGACAGAGTCCGTTGATTTTGAATTTAAATCAAGCATTTTGCAGCCATCAAGACATGGCTAACAGAAGAAAAAGCCATGAAAGATGGTCTGAGTGATTGAGAGGCAACTCTGGTATAAGTCCTTTTTACGATTGTATAAAAATGATGTCATTTCATTTGTTGATAGAAAGTCTATCTATTATCCATCTACAGTGACTTTGCCCTAAGGAACACGGCATATGCTATGAGAGAACATGAAATGAAATGGGAAGATAAAACTCTCCTAGATTTTTCAGACGATTTGAGCCCTTTACATAAAAACGATCTCCAAAAAAAGTATTTACGTTTTGTAGGTCCAGGGTCCAGGAATAGTTAAAAAATCTGTGTAAAGAAGACTAAACTGCTTACAACAGGATAAATGTGTTTGCCCAGCTCAAGGAGTAATTTTCGTCTCTTTTGGTGACCTATGCGGACCGAGTCCGTTGATTTTGAATTGAAATCAAATATTTTGTAGCCATCAAGACATGGCTAACTGAAGAAAAAGCCAAGACAGATGGTCTGAGTGATTGAGAGGCAACTCTGGTATAAGTCCTTTTTAGGATTGTATAAAAATGATGTCATATCATTTGTTGATAGATAAGTCTATCTCTTATCCATCTACAGATACTTTGCCCTAAAGAACACGGCATATGCTATGAGACAACATGAAATCAAATGGGAAGATAAGACTCTCCTATATTTTTCAGACGATTTGAGCCCTTTACATAAAAACGATCGCAAAAAAAGTACTTACGTTTTGTATGTCCTGGGTCCAAGAATAGTTGAAAAATTTGTGTCAAGAAGACTAAATTGCTTACAACAGGATTAAATGATGGTGAAAATGTTATGTAAGGCAACGAGAAAATAGATCAAGTGGGTATCCTCACCAACATGGGTAGCATTAATAATAAAAATGGTGACTGAAAAAAGTAGAATAGCAAAGGCACAGGGTAATTTATTATGGGTGAAAATGTTTGCAAGAATAAAAGGATAAGTCTTCGAACTAAGATTAGAATATTGGAAATGTTAGAACTTTTCAAGAGCAATTGTCTAAGAGTAGTCTTAGGTGCTCGTTAGGCGGACCACATTTGAAAAAAATAAACTGCACGGAAAATGTGATTAGATTTCACTTTCTTGTGCTATCAAACAGTTCGTGGTAACGAACTGTAGGTAAGGAGCAACCCGGTCAATGGTAACCGAAACTGTAGAAAACGAAATTTTGATACCAATTGATACAACAAATAAATTAGATTTTAATGCTGATTTCAAATATATAAGTTACATCAAGTTTAGTTTTATCTATCAAAAATTACGCGCCTGAGAAAATTTAGCTGATTTTAGAAAAAGGGGGTAAGACCCCCTAAAAGCTATAGAACCTTAATGAAAATCACACCATCATATTCAGCGTATCAGAGAACCCTACTGTAGATGTTTCAAGCACCTATCTATAAAATTGTGAAATTTTGCATTTTTTGCCAGAAGAAAGGTCACGGATGGGTGTTTATTTTTTTTTCCAGGGGTGATCGTATCGACCCAGTGGTCCTCGAATATCGTGGGAGGGCTAATTGGAATGAAAGTTAAAAATTCTAGTGCCCTTTTTAGGTGACCAAATAAAATTGAGGGCAAATAGGCCCCTTCCACGCTCATTTTTTTCCCAAAGTCACCCGATCAGAATTTTGAGATATCCATTTTGTTCAGCATGGTCGAAAATATGATAACTATGTCTTTTAGGATGACTTAATCCCCCGAAGTTCCCGGGGGGAGGGCTGAAAGTTGTGAACTTTGCCCACTGTTAACATATAGAACTGGTTATTGGGAAGTATACAGACGTTTTCAGGGGGGATTTTTTCTGTTATGTGGGTGGGGGGAGTGGGTGGGGGTGATTATGTGGGAGGATCTTTTCTTGACGGAGTTTTTCATGGGGGAAGGGACATAGCTATGAAGGGGGTGCCGGATTTCTCAGCATTATTAAAGAAAAAGATCAGAAATTAAATAAATAAAAAAAAACAACAAGATTTTCAACTGAAAGTAAGGAGCAACATCAAAACTTAAAACGAACAGACAATATAACGAATATGATTGGGTTCACCCCCTAGTCAATGCCTCGCTCTTTAAGCCAAAAATTTTTTAGTACTTTCATAAGAGTTATTCATTCTAATTAACGGCCTTTGTGATTGAGGGGTCATTTTTAAATAATTGGAACAAAATTCGAACTTTAGCTTAAAGAGCACGGCATTGACTAGGGGGCGAACCCCCCAATATACGTAATAAAAATCTATGAATATAGAAGTTCGTTACGTAAGTTAATTCGTAAGATACGTAAATTTATTACTAATAAAAACGTTCGTAAATAAAATTAAACAAGTTTCGAGAAAGCCATTTAACCAAATAAAAGTAAAATTAATATGCAAATTTTATTTTAATTGTTTATGTCCGTTGAGCCAAAATCAAAACCTGTATTAATTCAAAAACGTTCAGAAATTAAATAAAAAAAACAAGTTTTTTAACTGAAAGTAAGGAACGACGTTAAAACTTAACGAACAGAAATTATTCCGTATATGATAGGGGCTGTCCCCTCCTCAACGCCTCACTCTTTACGCTAAAGTTTGACTCTGTGTCACAACTCTATTTTTTTAAACAATAAAAACTTTAGCGTAAAGAGCGAGGCGTTGAGGAAGGGACAGCCCCTTTCATTTTAAGTTTTAACGTCGTTCCTTACTTTCACTTAAAAAAACTTGGTTTTTTATTTAATAATGAAGTAAAGGTTAAATAGTGCTAGGCCGTGTTTTAAGAATAAATTTTGACATATTGAGATATATTTTTTTTTATATTCATTTGGGAACAAGCAAAAAGTAAATCCTCCCAAAATAGGATAAGGAAGAGGTCAAAAGATTTCTTTTTGGAAATTGGCACTTCCTCGGAGGGGTTGAAGAGAGAATTGTTGAACAGATTGGGATGGAGGAAGAAAGTCCATGGCTATTTGTTGGTACATGGTAATATTTTATTTGTTGCTGTATTTTAGCCCGACGCACCAACACTCAAGGTTCTGTGTTGGTGTACCACTCAAGGTTCTTCCTATATCAGAACCTTACTCAACATATATCAGCACCAACACTCAAGGTTATATTACCATGTACTCAAAAAAAGTACGTGGTAATAGTTTATTTGTTGCTGTATTTTAGCCCGACGCACCAACACTCAAGGTTCTTCATATATCAGATTTTCATTGGGATCCAGAATATCTCCCAGGATCGAATGCAGATTGCGGAGATCCCCTCTGCTGTCGCGCTAGCTCCGGTGTACCAGCTGACGAGTCCGCCACTGCCGGATATTGGGGGGATTACAGGGATTGTGACCTTCCTTTATGGACCTTGCGTAATTCTATGGAGCACATTGCAGCTACGCACTCTGTAAGTTTTTTTTTATTGATATGGGGTGACACTTAATTATTATTTTTAATCTAAATTTTACTTTACTTTTCTTACTATTTGTTTCATATTTATTTCTTTTCTACTCTTAGTTTTCTTTTAAATTGAATTTAATGACGTGCACCACAAACATAATGGCAAACAGTGATCAGTGATCATATTATCATACTTTGATGTACTTCCTTTTTTCTATTCTCTTGATCACAATGAAACGAAAAACTGTATTTCATCCAGTGGAGAAGTCATGTCCTTGACATATAGCCTTTTGGTCTTTTAAATTACTTACCTCATCAATATTGCTATATTAGAAGAATTGAACTAAATCAAAAATCAAGAGCGATTGGGCTTATCCATGTAGACTTTCTTCCCCTATAACAAACCACGACACAAGCGCAAAACTGGGAAAATATTTTCAATTATTGAACGAAAACTCTAAAATTTACCAAATATTTTGACAGAAAACCTAGCTCTGCCGTCTTTAGTTTAACTAAAACATAAGAAAATAACTTAATAATTCCAAATGACAAAAAAAAAAACCTTATGATTTATTGCCTTCAGTCCCATTTTTACTGTTAAAGGGACGCCCTAGTATAGTTACTGTTTAGGATTCAGTTTTTGTCAAACTTTTATACTCTTCTCACTTTATTTTCTTATCTAGTGTTGGTCAGCTGTTTTCTTTACAAGCGTTTTTTTTTTGTTTTTTTTTGTTTTCCATTGTTATCTAGTTAGGACTGTTTTAGAACCAATTCATATCTTCTTCCAATATTTGCTTATTTCTCCTTCAAGACGTAACGGGTCTTAGCCAATCTCTGAATTTGTCAAAGATTTAGACTTTCTGCGTCTGAATAATTTCAAACATTATTTTTCAGCTTCTGTTCTAACTACCTTGTCTTCAAGACTGTGTCCTAATCGCCAAAACCTTCAAACTATAAATAAATAGTAATTTCCCAGTATTTTTTAAGGTAGAGTCATGAATTAAAATTAAACATGAGATACCAACTTAATTTTACAGTAAAATGGCCATTAAAAACCTAGTCTTTGCGTTCAATCACTTTTTATTCCTCTGTTTCATGGCTCTTCCAATATTGGTTTTTTAATTTAGTTCACCGCCTCTAACATTAAGATGATGAAATAAGATGGGACTTTTCAGCATGTAACTCTGGAACAGATCAGAGTTTCCACCAGGCCGGAGATAAAATCAGTAAATCAGACAAAATCAGTAAGTTTACCATAAATTAACCATTTGCCTGCTCTCTTGTGGAAAGTGGTACAGAGACTAAGGGTTTCAGTAATATAGGCCTTTATAAAAAGCATCGTAATCCTTGAGATTCATATGGAAGGAGGCTTTGGATATTGGTATATACTAATTTCATTCTCAAGAATTTTATTGGAGAGAGCCTGTAATAAGGGTACTGTTGAGTGACAAACACCTTCTTGTTTCAGATGTCTTTTTCTGTATAGCACAAAGATTTCATCCATACGCCCCCTTGTAAAATACCCATTCCATTTACTTTGAAAATCCCCCACCCCTCCTTAAAATTCATTGTTGACGATTCTGGCTGAAAAAATTCTCCTTAGCAGCTTCGATTTGAAAAAGACTTTAATTTCTCACTTTATTCTGATGGCTGACGTTTTTCCGATCACCCTGGAGATCCCCCTTCCATGGATATTATTTCCCCGAAATCCAAACCCACTGAATATTTCCTCTGGACAATTTCCCTGGAATATCTCCACATGCAAAATTGAGTTGGGAAAATTGAAAGTAAGACATAAAAAGAGCTTCGTATAGGAATCCTGTAAAATCTGTAACGCCCTTTTTTTCTCAGTCATCCAATAAGAGCTTTGAGATATCCATTTTTTAAAAAATAGTTCGAAGATCATAAAAAGAAAATTCCGGGGTCAACACAACCCCCAGGGCCCAAGGGCAGGCGTTGTAAATTATACCCTGGGGACATATATGGTTCTTATGGTAGGGATGCTCGTAAAAACTTCAGAGAGGGCTCATTTTATTGGAAATTGAAAGTTTTAGTTCACTTTTTTAGAGTCAAAAGAGATTGGAGGATAACTAGCCCCCTCATACCCCCTTTCCCCAAATGTATCCGATAAAAGATTGAGATGGCAATTTTGTTGAAAGTAGTTAAAAGGTCAGATAACAAAAACTCAGGTGTGGACACAATCCCTCAGGGACCAGGGGCAGGCGTTTTAAATTATGTCCTGGGGGTATATATAGTTCTTATGAAAGGGATATTTGTATAAAACTCTGAGAGAGCCTATTTGATTGGAAATTTTAAGATCTAGTTCACTTTTTAAGAGTGAAAAGAGATCCGAGTCCAACTAGCCCCCCACCCCACGGTCTTTTCTTCCCAAACACATCCGATGAAAATTTTGAGATAGCCATTTTGTTAAAAAAAAGTTCAACGATCATATAAAAAATACAACCCCCTTCCCTCCGGGGCCTGGGCGTTGTAAGTTATTCCCTGGGGGCATATAAAGTTCTTATGCAAGGAATGCTCGCATAAACTTCAGAGAGTGCTCATTTGATTAGAGATTGAAATTTCTAGTTCACTTTTTAAGAGTCAAAAGAGATCCGAGGGTAACTAGCCCTCCCCATGCCCTTTTTTACCCAAATGTATCCGATAAAGATTTTGTGATTGCCATTTTGTAAAAATAGTTCAAAAGTAAAATAACAAAAGCTCAGGTGTCGACACAACCCCCAAAGGCCCGAAGGCAGGCGTTGTAAGTTATGCCCTGGGGTCATATATGGTTTTTATGGAAGGGATGCTCGTATAAACTTCAGAGTGGGCTCATTGAATTAGAAATTGAAAGTTCTAGTTCACTTTTTAAGAGTCAAAAGAGATCCGAGGGCAAATAGCCCCACCCCTAGCCCCTTTTCCCTAAAAACCATCCAATACAAAATTTGAGATAGCTATTGTTTTAAAGTAGTTCAATCATCAGATAAAAAAACTCCAGGGATCAACACAACCCCCAAGAGCCCGGGGGCAAGTGTTTTAAGTTATGCCCTGGAGGTGTATAAGGTTTTTATGTAAGGGGTGGTCGTATAAGCCTCGAAGGTGGCTCATTTGATTGGACATTGAAAGCTCTAGTTACCATTTTATGAGTCAAAAGTTAACGAAGGGCATCTACCCCTCCCTGACACCAACATCCTCTTTTCCCTAAATGCATCAAATGAAAATTTTGAGATAGTCAGTTTTTTGAAATAGTCCAATGATAAGATAACAAAAACTTCTTTGTCAACGTCCCCCCCCCAGAGCCATGGGATGGGTTGTAACTTATGCCGCGGGGGCATATAAGCTTTTTACAGAAAATGTGGTAATATAAACTTTAAAGGTCGTAAGGTCGTATAAACATTGAAAATGAAAATTAAATTACTGTGAAATAATTTCTTGAATTGATGATCTTCCAACAATTAATAGCATTTTATATCAAACATTCAGATCGATTCTATTTGTTTTTTTGAAGACTGTTCAAGACACATATAGTTTTGTCATTGCACTCAATGACACAGTAGGTTTTAAACTTTTACAGTGAAAGAAGGAGGCAAGCTGGATTTCAAGCTATTTATTTAAAATTGTTCGTTTCAAGCTGGATTTTCATATTGAATTTAAGTTTCACTCGTTCTAAGATTTATTTACTCATTTATATTAGTGACTATGGTTAGTTTGTTTGCTATGATTGTTTATTTAATTTCTGTTTGTTTTGGATTTCATTTATGCCTCAATAGCAAAATATTTTTATTCGCTTTAAGCTTGCTTCGCATATTCAGCTTAACCTTTACTCGTTCCGGGATTTATCTATTCATTTATATTATTAACATTGTTGTATGGTTTATTTGCTATGATCGTTTATATAATTTCTGTTCGTTTTGGATTTCATTTATTCTTTTATAATAATTTCTGGTTGTTTTGAGTTTAAGTTATTGTAGGTTTCTATTTCTTATGATTCAAAGTTTAATATGGCCTTTACTTTTATCTAGAAAACTTCTTTTTCGGAAAGTTTTTTTTTAATTAATCTTATGTAGGGGAAATTTGTATAATAAGCCAATTCTTTGACGCACTTTTTGATATTAAAATTCCTTTTTCTAGAGTTTCGGTTACTATTGAGCCGAGTCACACCTTACTTACAGTTCGTTATCCCTAACTGTTCGAAATTAGAGAAGCTCAATATACAGTTAAGTTATAATTTTTAAATTGATTGGCTGTATCAGAATTTTCAAAATGAGCCTTCTCTTGACTTTCTAGGGATATAGGACCCTATTTTACTAATAGAGGCTTAAATATCTGAAAGATTTTATGACATGCTTAATTGATGGTGTTATTTCCTTCTGGAACACTGCCCCTTAGGAGGTAACGGTTTTGGAAGTCAGGTATATTTCCCTCACGCCCGTAACTTTTAGTGAGTAAATTTAATTTTAATGAGTTTTAAATAGTTCACCTGCAGATCCTCTCCACGGAAAATTCTCCCCATGGAAAATATTCCCCCGAGGAAAATTACCCGCCCCCCCCCCAAAAAAAATGTCTGTATGAATCCCAATAATAAGTACTATATGTAAACAATGAAAAAATTTCAATAGCTTGCAGCCCTTTCCCCAGGGCCTGTGGGAGGGGGCATGTAATTCCTGGAGGCATAGTTATTGGACCTTTTAACTATTTTGAACAAGAATGTCATCTTAAATCTTTTGATGTATCTATTGTTATCCGGTTCTTTAGAGTTTCGGTTACTATAGTTAAGAGTCGCTCCTTACTTACAATGCATTACCAAGAACTGTTTGGTTCAATTATGAGTAGATTCTAGTCCATAGGAGTTTATAGTTCAAAAGCTTTTTGTTATATTGTAAATAAACATTTTGATTTTCTAGCTAATATACCTTCCTCTCAAGTCAGAATTTGAAGTCCCCCTTTGAAGATGATTGCCTTATTTTCCTACAATATTGAAACTAAAACAGCTCATCATAGCAACCAAGACACTTGAACAAAAGAATTCCAATAAATAAGGTCCTTTTCAAGCACAGAATTCAATTAGTATATATAAATATTTCACTTGTCGCTTTCCTCAGAAAAAAGAGAGCTGAAGATCAAAAACACCAGAAGTCACTCAGATTCTGTATGAAAATACAGCAAAGTCCTTATAGTTATTGAACCCAGCCAAGGCCAATGCTTATGGACGAGGTCCTACTTCATCCCATCATTTTAAAAATTCTCTATTTGCCTCCAAAAATATCCCACTTATTTTAGTTTTTTTTTTATATTTCCTGACCACAGCCTGAGAGGACATCCTGCTCCCCTTGTGTAAAAAATAACAGCAGTTTTTTTTAAACCAATCCTTCCTCAATTTTGTCCAAACCCTCTCAAGATTTATATCATGACCAGTTTAGACAGTGGAATAAAGCTCTATTTGCCATTCATCTTTTTTGTTCACAGTTGGTAAAACGAACACTTAACACAGTCCTCTGACAATTCGTCATCTGCTCGAATTATTTTCAAAACAGTTCTTAACAACTCTGCTTTCCCCATCCGATTGTAGTATCATAGTCACAGTTAAAAACAAAATCATTCTATCCTTCCAGACCGTTTTGAACTACCAAAAAACAGCACATTTATTATTCTATTGTTCATATGTTCATCACAGGTTCTTATATAGGCCCATATTATATAGTCTTGAGTGTTTATTTTATGTCTTCCTAACACGTTTGCCCTGCTCTCTATACTAAGTTCCCACGAACGTACCTAAACAGAAACGACATCTAACTTTTCTATTTCACACAGGCGATTGATTTTATTGTTTGGACTGGAGACCTTCCACCGCATGATGTCTGGGAGACCGATGCAGCTGAACACCTAAACATTATTCAAGAGATGACAAATTTGTTGCTGGAATTTTTCCCGAATACTCCTGTTTATGGAGCTATTGGCAACCATGAATCGCACCCTGTGAATGCGTAAGCGATGAATTTCAATATTAATACCAAGCTTCCTTGAATAGATGTACGGGTTAGCAGGGGACCGGTAAATTGGTATGTTAAAGTTTGTTTGTGCTGTAAGTGCAAAGGGTATGAATTTTCGGTACTGGTGCATTATGCGGGCACCACTATATACTGTATGTGGAATGTCAAACGGGAAACCCTACAGTCAAACGAAAGAGACAGATACCCTGTACTAAAAAAGTTGTTAGAGTGGAATTGGTCTAATATGAATGTTAGAATAACAATTTGGGATTTGCCAAAGACAGAAAAAGAGGCAGTTGATTTTTTAAAGGATAAGGGGTTATTGCGCAAGACAAAAGAATGCGAAAATGGACACATCACGACTTTATACTTGTATGAGAAGCGTATTGGACTATATTGGAGGTGTTGTGCATGGCAATGTAAGCAAAAAGTCGGTTTGGCAAAAGGCAAAATAAACGACACCGAGGTACTGCCCGCCAACATTTATCAGCTTACTTAGCCAAGCACATGTGGCGTGCGAAAGTGAAGTTTAAAGGTAGAGATTATTTTTCAGCGATTGCGAAAGACATTATAGCGTTCTGGGCGCATAATTGTAACTTGTAATTCTTATTATTTTGTTTATCAACCATTATAAGCAGGTATCTATGTTTTCCGGTTGACTGTAGCATTTCCCGTTTGACATTCCACATACAGTATATAGCGGTGTCCGCATAATGCACCAGTATCGAATTTTTACAACGCTGTATCAAGCCTTTCAAACTATCAGAAGCGACATACCTAGCCTTTCAGACCAAGAAATTATGTTTTCAATTAAAAATCAACGATATAAAATTTTATATTTCGTAACATATTTGTAAAAAGACTCTAGAATTGTTTTAAACAAGAAAGTTCAAAAAATTAACTCTAGATTTTCTTATCTTTAAACTATAGAAAACAAGGCTGTTTTTGAAATTAGCTTTATTTTAAATTATGAGCCAACTGTTAACAAGAAATAAACCTGAAAGAACAATCAAAAAGGAAATCAGAAAGAGAAAAAAAGTAGTAAGCAACACATATACAGCTATTGTAATTCCCTGCAGTCGCCTCCCTGCATTTACCTCCAAAAATGTAGTGAAATAAGGATTTTGTTATTAGGTTCAAAAGAGTGCATTAAGTTGATTGGGCTAAGCTATAGTGAAGAGTAGCAAGAAGAATATGCCATTTGCGATTTTCGTTATGGCTTCATTCAACCTCACTCCTAGTTAACGTGGCCAAGCCTGGTTAACGTCACACCTGGTTAACGTTATGACTTCATTCAACCTCACTCCTGGTTAACATGGTCATGCCTAAGCAATACGGTGATTTGGGGCGGGGTTATTAAAGAAACCCTGAAAATCAATTTAAAAAACCTGTATGTAATCTAGTGAGAATTTTGTTTGTACAGAGCCTGTTTAAGAACATAGGATCTACGGTGTAGGACAAAAATCAGATAGAAAAACAGAAATATACCCTATAACATCGCCACTGTTTCGGCAGGTCAGTCTTCTCCCCCTGGTGTTAACAAACATAACTCTAATCCATATAAACAAGTTTGCTGACTTTGTGTTTTTTTTTCACAAAAAAGGAAAAAAAAATGCTATATACAATCTATTATGGAATTTGTTGTTTTTTGTAATTGTTTTTAAAACGAACTATTGATGATAAATAAGCAAAAAAAAAAGAAGAAAGAAACCTACAAAATAAACAAACTTTTGTATATTAACTAAGGCTATTTCTGGCCCTAATCGGGGGGGGGGGGCGTGGGGCTGAGACCCAGAGACAATAGCAGTGACTATATTTCGGAGAGACCATGACGTAGTGGAAGGAGTTATCGTAGAAACTTTGGAATGGACTCAATCGACAGAAAATTGAAAGTTCTAGTGCTCTTTTTAAGAATAAGAAGTGATCAAAGGGCAACCAATCCCCCTTTCAAGCACCTTTTTTCTCCAAAGACAGCTGATCAAAATCTCGAGATATCCATCTTGTTCAATATAAATTAAACGTCCACTAACTATGTCTATGGGAATATGGGAATTATCAAGTTGGAATTTTCGACGTAACACCTTGAATTAAATGTTGTTTTTTAGACCATACTGCCTTTTTATGACGAACAAATAAGCTTTCAAATCGAGATAAAACTACTTATTTAGACAATGAAAAAAGGTACAAAAGTCCAGATATTTCGATCACATATCCAGCAGCCGTTTTCAGTAGAAATAATAAAATAATAAAATTGAAACTAGCATATTTATTCACAACCAAATCAATAACTTTTCGGGTAATTCACAAAATAATGAACTTCCGGATTTTTCACTAGATTATTTTCAGAGAGAGTTCATAGACAAAGTTCATTCAAAGTCTGGATGTAAATTTCCTTCTTTAATTTTGCTCAAATGTAAAACAAATTTCTGATGAAGGTGGCAAAGCCACAGTCCCACCATACAAGTGGCCCATCATTTTTTAAACAGCCCTGTCCCACATTAATTAAACAGCCCTATACAATACAAGCGCAGCCATATTGGAGTTAATAATCCACCATATCCTCTCTCGTAACGACAGAGATCTAAAATTTCCTTGGGAACAATTTTTTATCGATGAAGGAAATGTTATTTTTTTTTAGCGCAGCCATAGGAAATCATTTCAAGCGGACATTCTTATCTCAAATTTTGCGATAAAGATTTTTCAGAATTTTTCACTAATAGTGCAAACATTCAGAGCAGACCTATTGCCTTATTTAAAGCTAATGTTTAGAATTGAAATTGAAGTGACAATATGTCTTACAAACGAAGTTTTGTTATGGATTCTAATAAAAAATTGGATGAGATCTTTTTTTGTACTCTAAAGGCATCGAAGCGATTGCTCATTCTTGACTATTGATTATTGATTATGACTAAAACTGGGCAGGTATCATTATTCTAGTGTAATTGGTCATGTGCTTACATTAGAAGTAGAGAGTGCTACTCTTTGTTTCTTTAGTGGCTTAAGATCCTGAAGAAGTTTTAACGGCGACATCCCAGATGTTGCCATCTACATAGCGGAATTCATAGATGGTGTTATTTTTAATTACAATTATAGATGTTTTCTTTTCCAACAACAACATTTTTTTAGCTTTTGAGCAGTTTTCCATTGATTTTTTGAAATGTGTGTTTGATGTGGGAATCGAAAGTGAGACCCTTGATTTCCTATGGTAAAAGAACGTCACGTTACTCGATTGAGCCAACAAGTCATTGAAGATACTATGTCCTTCGAAATACATTCTAGATAATCAATATATTGTTTCTGGGACCCTGGCCAACTGATGTTAAGAGTCGCAATATCGTAACAAGTTATTTGTGCAATCGATTTCTCAATTGTATATATGGTAAATGTTATCAGGGATCTGTTTCCGCGCATATTTTTTGGCATCATTCCGAGAATATGCACACCATGGGGATTTGAGATACTTCCTGGACAAACATGTTCTTTTGATGGTTAATGATACTTGTTACGATATCCAAAATATTGTAATGACTACAACCGTGTAGGTATCCTTTTTGTAATGTAATGGACCTGACATATTGTTTTTCCATTACCGGAGATATGCGCATGAGTTTGGGTCACCACATTCCCATCCAGAATCCCATGTCCCCCTACAGGGACCCAAGTCCCCCTCCAGGACTCCAATACCCCCCCCCCCCCCAATATTGTTTTCTTGATCTTTGTGACTTTGTCCAGATTTTAAGAGAGGAGCCTTAATTTCGACATTTTGGTCTTGATTTCATGAATTCGTCGGGATTTCTGTGTACTAGTCATCATTTTTTAGAGATTGTCCATGATTTCTACAATTTGGTCTTAATTCCTATGGTTTGGGCTGTATTTCTATGGTTGGCACGGGTTCTTATGAATTTGTCTGCATTTCTATGCATTGGTTATAATTTCTATAAATTCCCCTGAATTTCTATGTATTTTTCATCGATTTATTAGGGTTGACCCTGATTTTTATGAATTTGTATGGATTTAAATGCATTGCTTAGGATTTTTATTAATTCTTCCAGATTTATATGTATTGGTTATGATTTTTAAGAATTCTTTTGGATTTCTATGTATTGGTCAGGATTATTTTAGAGGTTGGCCATGATTTCCACAGTTTGGTCTTGATTTCTATGGTTTGGCCTTGATTTAAAAAAAACAAACAAACGAGACTGTGGCCAGTGGAGATAAAATAAAACAAAAAAAACAATGCGTATATTTTGCCTGTATACAAACAAGGCGTCTTCTGCACTAAATACACACAAGAAGAACAAAAAAAAAAAAAAAAAAAAACAAGATAAAACTAAAAACCAATACAACCCCCACCAAAAAAAACAAACAAAAATGTACTCTCAGCACAAACTGATCCGCGAAGGGAAAAGATGCTATTATAGATATGCTTCATTGAGGACACCAGAGGAACTGAGGAAAAATAAAAAAAAACTGTAAATTAATTTAATTATTCTGTCGCGAAATAATCCTTTTTTTAGCTTTTACTGAAGCAAATCGTTTTGGTCTAGCAGGTAAAATAGTCCCCTGGTGATTATTTAAAATCTTAACTTCCTCATTGACTGTTGATTCACTCTTTAGAAGGTTATCATAAATTGAGTCAATATTTAAATTACCTGTGTCCCTATTTATGGAAAGAATAGCAAACATATGTTTTTTAATTTCTATGGCTTCCCTCGCCCATTGGGTGCAACCCTTATCAATAGATATAGCCAAGGCTTCATCAAATTTTACAAAATGATCTGGTTGAATCCAAATATGCTCTGCTAAAGCTAAAACGAAAGTTTCTGGTGGCTTGCTTAATTGTAGGGTTTTTTCTATTGAGTTTCGGTGTTCAATAAACCTTTCAACAAATTGTTGGTGAGTCCTACCAATATAGAACTTTCCACAAGAACACGGAATTTTATACACCCCACTTACTAAATTTCCCCGAGTTAAATCCTTACCAGAACTAAAAAAACTACCCATTGGCCTCAACGATTGGAAACATGTATCAATACTAAATTTACGTAGAACCCGTAAAAGTTTTTCACCCAAACCAGGTACATATGGTAATGAAATGAAGCTTTTTGATACAACTAAATCTAAAGACTGAGAAACCCCAATAACCCTACTATCATGTTTAACCCGTCTATTTTCAATTATTTTATCAATAAACTTAATTGGATAATTATTACAAAACAAAATATCCCTCAAGTATAATTATTCTGAATCCAGAAAGTCCTTGGAACAAATTCTAAAGGATCTATCCACTAGTAAAATTACAACTCCCCATTTCACCGACCTTGGGTGGCAAGAATGAAAATTCAAATACCTATCATTGTGCGTTGGTTTTCTGTAAATCGAGGAAAGTAAATGAAGATCACTTATAATTAATTAAATATCCAGAAAAGGTAATTTATTATTGTCCTCAAACTCAACTGTAAATATAATATTATTATCAAAACTATCTAAATTCTTACAAAATATGTCTAAGGAGCCCCATTCAAGCTTCAAAGAACACACCACATCATCCATGAACCTACCCCAGAAGCAATATGAGATTCTAGAACTGCTTATAGCGGAGGTTTCAATGACATCTATGAATAGAGTTGCCAATAAAGGAGAAAGAGAAGCCCCCAAAGGTAACCAAAAAATTTGTCTATAAAACTCCCCTGAAAAAACGAAATAAAAAGAAACTTCATTTACCAGAATAATTAGTCTCATAATGACTTCAATATCCAAACTGACTAAAGTCACATCCGGTATTAAATCAAAGTGTTTTTCTAATTTACTTTTTAAAATATCCTCGCACCTTTTTAAATCACAATTTGAATACATGGACACAACATCAAAACTGCAAAAAATTGAACTCTCCTCCAGTGTGAAATTTCGCAATTTATTAGTAAGATCAGTCGAATTTTTTTAATATGATTTTTGTGTTTCCAAAAGTGAACTCAAAGCTACCGACAACCATTTTCCTAATTTTGAAACAGGTGACGGAAAAATTGACACAGTGGGGTGGAGGGGGGCTTCAGTCTTGTGAATCTTAGATAGACCATAGATCTTGGGTGCCGAACAACCCCTATGATAATATTTGTTATAAAACTGTGGGGTAATGTGAAAATTTTTTTTCATTGACACTAATTCCTTTCTTGTTGATTTTACATATTTATCTGTAGGATCAAAATCAAGTTTTTTGTATGTAATAGTGTCAGAAATAATGGATTTCATTTGATTATTATAATCTTCAGTATTCATGATTACGATCGTGTTTCCCTTATCGGCTCTGGTGATAGTGAGGAATTTATCCTTTTTCAAATCAGAAAGTATTTTAATGTCATTTTTTTGTGAAATGTCTTTACCAATTAAGTTCATATTAAAGGTGTTTAGTTTTCTTACGATCTCAGCTCTGAGTTCTTGAGGAGTATCAACCTTATCTATAGAAGCCATAATTCCTGACTCCACCTTTTAAATTATTTTTGAATAGGGGACTTGTGTCGGAAAACAGAACTTAGAACCCTTCGACAAAACGGCTTCCTGTTGAATATTAAGAGGTTTAGAAGACAAATTCTTAATTGCTGGACTCAGACAATGACGAGGATAAAAAACATCTGAATCTTGGAAATTCTCAAACAAAAGTTTATTAAACTTGTCAACCAAACGAACCTTGGACAATTTAAAGTCATGGCTAAAAGATCTAATGGTAAATTCATTAATTCGCATAAAAATTTCACATGTAAGATTATTTATTAAAAGGTTTCCAACATAATTTAAGTCCTTCGACAGTTTAAAACGTCTCTGTTTTTATTCATAAATTACGTGATTTAAAGCTATTAGGCTTAATTTATTTTTTAATTTTGTTTCATTTTCAGTTCCAAAATGGGTACATATTCTAAAAGATTTCGGAATCACTGATTCCTTCTTGCAATTTTTTAAGAAAATTTGTTGATTTAATAGATTTGCATGTTTTTTAAATAAAGACAAATAATAATTGACAGAAGCGGATAATTGTTGCCCTTAAAATTGGCTAAGTAAATATATTAAGCTTAACTGTCAAGCCATTACAAAAACAAACAAACAGAAAAATATCAAAAAAAACAAACAAACGAGACTGTGGCCAGTGGAGAGAAAAGAAAACAACAAAAACAACGCGAATATTTCGCCTGTATACAAACAAGAGTATAGTCCTTCTTTTGAATTTGCCAAGGCCCCCGTACCAAACAGGTTTTTCTGGTAGGTAAACATGTCATTACACTCTTTGTCAAGAGGATTTACGCAATTTCAAAGTTCAGTGTCTTTTTTTAGTGGTAAACCAAAACCGATGTCTCTTTTTAGTTGCCAATTATTTTTTGTATATATTCAGGTTTCATATTAGATTCTCCATCAGTTTTGAATAGTTTTATTCTAGATAGCACTACAAGTATTTTTTGTAAGAAACATTTACATAGAAAAAATGGATAATTCTAAGCAATTTCTGGTGAGTAAAAATATTCTCATTATTATATTAAAAAGAATCGATCGGTAATTTGGGGTTAGAATAAAATGTTGATTTTTTTTTTTTTAATGTATTAATTGTTACAAAAGCTTCCTTTTTTTTTGAGTTTCGGTTTTTTCCTTACTTATAGCTCGTTATCATGTACTGCTGGAAAATTTATTTCAGTGATATTTTATATCATAGTAGGCTAATGATGCTTTTCGTCTTTAGAAGAAGAATAAAAAACAATTTAGAATCTATGCTGCTTACGGGGATTGACTGAGCCATGTTAATTAGCTGTTCCACTCCTTAAATTTCTATTTATGTCTACATTTGATTGAAATCTGATAGTTTAAAGAGAAAAAAAGGCTGTTATACCAAAGAGTTTTAATAATTTCTGACTAAATTGACTTTAAATTTCACAAAAAATGTTTATAACCGCATGATTAGTAACAATTTTACGCTTGAGTATACAAAGAGGAAGCCCGCTGAAGGAAGTGTCAGTGACCGGATATCTTTGCTTGCGTGTATAGGAAGTCCCATGTTATGTGCTTGCATTTATAGGAATTCGCTTGTTATTTGCTTGCATGTATAGGAATTCCCATGTTATTTGCGTGCATGTATAGGAATTACCATGTTATTTGCTTGCATGTATAGGAATTCCCTTGTTATTTGCTTGCATGTATAGGAATTCCCATGTTATTTGCTTGCATGTATAGGAATTCCCAAGTTATTTGCTTGCATGTCTAGGTATTCCCATGTTATTTGCTTGCATGTATAGGAATTCCTAAGTTATTTGCTTGCATGTATAGGAATTCCCTTGTTATTTGCTTGCATGTATAGGAATTCCCATGTTATTTGCTTGCGTGTATAGGAATTCCCATGCTATTTTAAGGGCTTATGTCCCCCCCTCCCCCCATGCTATTATAAGAGTTTATGCCCCCTTCCTATGCTATTCCAGGAGCTTATGTTCCTTCCTCTGCTATTATAAGGGCTTTTCCGTGTGGTTTTTCTTTACTTGGTACCCGTTAAAAACAAAATTTTTGTGTTAAATAAGTAGTTCTTATATCTTTTAAAAGAGCTTTACGGGGTTTGAGAATCTCTGTTGCCTGATTCCGTTTGATTTTTCTTTACTTAGTGCTCATTAAAAACGAAATTTTTGTGTTAAATAAGTACTTCTTGTATCTTTTAAAAGTGCTTTACGGGGTTTGAGAGACTCGGTTGTCTGATTCCGTGTGTTTTTTCTTTACTTGGTGCCCATTAAAAAAGTTGCTAGCGAAAACACCGTGTGGATGAGTTGAAATAAAAAATTTTAACAAGAAATAGCTGAAAAGTGTTTTGGGGGAGACGGGTTGATTGGCAGAAGGATGTCTTAGCGAATTTACAGTGGAGGGTGAGTTGCTAGCGAAAAAAATCTAAGCTAATAGGGGTTTTTGACCGTAAACTCTAGTTTTTTGTAAGAAAATTATGGAAAATACAATTCGTTGGTTCATAGCTGAAACTTAAGTCCAGGTATGGATCGAAAAATAAACTATTTCTGTAGTATCTGAGCTAATAAGGGTTTTTGACCATAAACTCTAGTTTCCTGTAAAAAAAATTATGGAAAATACAATTCTCTCGTTCAAATGTGAAACTTAGGTCCATTCTCTGGTTCAAATGTGGAAAAACCCGTGTGGATGAGTTGAAATAGAAATTTTTTAACAAGAAATGACTGAAAAGTGTTTTGGTGGAGATGGGTTGATTGGCAGAAGGATGTATTAGCGAAGTTATAGTGGAGGGCAAGTTGCTAGTGAAAAACCCGTGTGGATGAGTTGAAATAAAAAATTTTAACAAGAAATGTCTGAAAAGTGTTTTTGGAGGAGATGGGTTAATTGGCAGAAGGATGTATTAGCGTAGTTATAGTGGAGGCCGAGTTGCTAGTGAAAAATCTAAGCTAATAAGGGTTTTTGACCGTAAACTCTAGTTTTTTGTAAGAAAATTATGGAAAATACAATTTGTTGGTTCATAGGTGAAACTTAAGTCCAGGTATGGATTGAAAAATAAACTATTTCTGTAGAATCTGAGCTAATAAGGGTTTTGAAACCCGTGTGGACGAGTTGAAATAAAAAATTTTAACAATAAATGTCTGAAAAGTGTTTTGGGGGAGATGGGTTGATTGGCAGAAGGATGTATTAGCGAAGTTATAGTGGAGGGACAAGTTGCTAGTGAAAAATCTAAGCTAATAAGGGTTTTTGACCGTAAACTCTAGTTTTTTGTAAGAAAATTATGGAAAATACAATTTGTTGGTTCATAGGTGAAACTTCAGTCCAGGTATGGATTGAAAAATAAACTATTTCTGTAGAATCTGAGCTAATAAGGGTTTTTGACCATAAACTCTAGTTTCCTGTAAGAAAATTATGGAAAATACAATTCTCTCGTTCAAATGTGAAACTTAGGTCAATTCTCTGGTTCAAATGTGAAACTTAAGTCCAGTTTCGGATACTCATAATAATGAGGACTGACTGTTATAATTAAATATTTTTTTTTCATAAAAAAAAAATATTTTTTTTAAACTTAGAAATTATTCAACTTTTTTTTTTTTTTGTACGTATATTAAAATTAAAAAATATTCTTAAGGCGATAAAACTTTTAATATGTGATTGTTCAGATACACAATGTAGCTTTGCCACCGGTGTTCTATGTCCGTATATCGAAACTACCTAGTCTATTGCATGTATTAAATCAGTATTTTTTACTCAGTAGTACGATAAACACATAAGTCATATCTTTTAAAAAAGTGAAGATGGAGCATTTTAATAAATTGTGTTCACATGTCAATGTTATTGTAGCATTGAATGCTGACAAGGAGAAGTATTTAAACTATGAAACAAGTAAAAATGGTAGCACTATTGGAAATGTATGTGTGCATTGTCATGACAGTAAGGAATTTAATTTCTTTGGATTACCAAAAAATTCAACTCTTTTTATGGTGGATATGCAAGAGTGAGATATCCAGAGATGATAGCACTCAAAGAAAATGCCAACATAAAGATAATAGTTGATGAAGAGGGATATCTTCCTGCCAGTGCTTGTGGTAACATGCTACCTCTTGTTACACTCCATCGTCAACTTTCGGGTATTAGCATTCAACGGAAGATCAAAAGAAGACATGCATACTCTTCTACTAATTTCATAAACCATATCTTGTCGACGTGCCGAAACTTTTACCTTTGTAAAAATAATGTTGTAATAGACAGTCAAATTGCCTTAAAAATAAAAAGGGCATTGGCAGAAAATATCACTAAGGAATATAATTATTAATCGATGAAAAACAAAGTGGCAGCAAACTTCACTACCGTTAATCAAACAATTAATGAACCAAATATTAGCAAAGATAAAGTGCATATTGAACATGTGGATAACCCCCCATTAGAAATGTGTTCCCATGCTAGTGTTATTGTAGCATTAAATGCTGACAAGGAGAAGTATTTGAACAATGAAACAAGTACAAGTGGTAGCACTATCGAAAACGTATGCGTGCGTTGTCATGACACTATAGAATTAAATTTCTATGGAGTACCAAAAAATTCAATTATACAAATGGTGGATATGGGAAAGTATCATTTCCAGAGATGTTAGTACTCAAAGAGAATGCCAACATAAAAATAATAGTTGATGAAGAGGGGTATCTTCATGCTAGTGCTATAGGTAACACGCTACCTATTGATCGAACCTTTCGTCGGCTCTTAGGTATTATCATTCAAATGACAGCAAAGTGGAAAAGAAAGGCCTACTCTGCTACTAATATCATAAACCATATCTTTTCTACGTGTCTAAACTGTTACCTGTGTAAAAAAAATGTGATAATAGACATTGAAATCGCCAGAAGAATAAAAAGGGTATTGTCAGATAATATCACTATGGAATATAAAGATGAAACGATGAAAAACAAAGCACTAGCAAACGTTACTGGCATTGATCAAACAGTCAATGAATCAAATAATGCCAAAGACGAAAAGCATATTGAGCCTGTTCATGAGACACTGGTAAAAATTGTGTATGATTCAAAATGGAATAATGATTATTCTACTGATTACGAACTAAGAGAAGACAATAACTACAATATCAAGAGAGAACATGGTGAACCATTTTATTGGAACAGATTCAAAATGTCCAAAGTTAATCATTGATATTAATAATGTATCATACTATATTTTTGTATTAATATTCTACATAACACTATTTCATTAAAAACATTACATTGTTATGTGTTCATTATTTTTTAGAGTAAGCTAGCACGTCAAGCGTTTAGAATATATATTAAAACATCGACGCTGTAAGAAAAGGAATGTGCGTACATCTATTGTCAAACATATGGGATAACATTGTCGAAATCTAGGTATCAGAATGAAGAATTGTAGGTAAGTAAGTAAGTAAGTAAGTAGGGAAGTAAGCAAGGAAGTAAGTAAGTAAGCAAGTAACAAACTCTTTCTTTAATTCACCTCATGGATACACAATGCAAAAATTTCATTTAAGAAATTATGACAAAAATTGTAAGCAAGAACAAAAAATTCTAAGCAAGTAACAAACCCTTTCTTGAAGTCAACTTTCGGATACACAATGCAGAAGCTTCATTTAAGAAATTGTCAAAAAATTATAAGTAATTAGCAAATTCTTTCTTGAATTCGCCTCTTGGATAAACAAAAAAAGTCATTTCATTCAAGAAATTATGAAAAAATTCTAAATAAGTAACAAATCCTTTCTTGAAGTTACCTCATGGATACACAACGCAGAAATTTCATTTAAGAAATTATCAAAAATTGTAAGTAAATAGCAAATTCTTTCTTGAATTCACCATCTGGATAAACAAAAAGACATTTCGTTCAAGAAATTATAACAAAATTCTAAGTAAGTAACAAACTCTTTCTTGAAGTTACCTCATGGATACACAATGCAGAAATTTCATTTAAGAAATCACCTTCTGGATAAACAAAAAAGACATTTCGTTCAAGAAACTATGACAAAAGTCCAAGTAAGTAACAAACTCTTTATTGTTTTCATGACTTAGATACACGATGTAGAAATTTAATTCAAGAAATTATGAAAAAATTCTCAGCAAGTAACAATTTCCTTCTTGAAGTCAACTCTTGTGTAGAAATTTAATCCAAAAAATTATGAAAAAATTCTCAGTAAGTAACAATTTCTTTCTTGAAGTCAACTCTTGAATACACAATACGGGAATTTCATTCAAGAAATTATGAAAAAATTGTAACTAAGTAGCAAATTCTTTCTTGAATTCACTTGTTGAATAAACAAAAAGAAATTTCATTCAAGAAATTATGACAAAATTCTAAGTAAGTAACAAACTCTTTATTGTTTTCACGAGTTAGATATACGATGTAGAAATTAATTCAAGAAATTATGAAAAAATTCTCAGTCTAAGTAGCAAATTCTTTCTTGAATTCACCTGTTGGATAAACAAAAAGATATTTCGTTCAAGATATTATGAAAAAATTATAAGTAATTAACGAACTCTTTATCGTTTTCATGAGTTAGATAAACGATGTAGAAATTAATTTCAATAAATTATGAAAAAATTATCAGTAAGTAACCATTTAATTCTCGAAGTCAACCGTTGGATACACAGTACGGAAATTTCATTCAAGAAACTATGAAAATATTTGTAAGTAAGTAACAAACTCTTTATTGATTCCACCTCTTGGATATACAGTGCATATCCTTCATTAAATAAATTATGAACAAATCGAAGGTAATTTAAAAATTTTATCATTCTCAAACACACTTTTCGATTAGATACATGAAGTATAAATTCACTTCATGAAATTTTGAAAAAAAAATGAGTAATTCTAATTTTCTTTATTTAAGTCAACTCTGAGATACACAATTCGTTCAAGAAACTATGAGTGGCGCGCCACTCTAAGTGAACCTAGATCAACCCAACTTTTTGGATATCTCTCTCACTATGACTCTGTTTGTGTGTCGTGTCTGTGCGTGTCTCGTCTCTATGTGTGTGTGTGTCATCTCTGTGGGTGTGTTGTCTAAAAAACCCGTCTGGTTGAAAACGTGGAGTTTTCGTACTGCTCACTTTTCGCAATGTGTAGGAAACAGTGGGGAATCCCCGCTCATTTGGAAAGGTGCCAACGAAAGGCATGTAAATAGCATCTAGTTACAAAACGTTTTTAATCAAGTTTCTTGATTTAAGTATCTGTACTGAATATTCAAGAGGTGAAATCAATAAAGAGATTGTTACTTACTTACAAATACCTTCATAATTTCTTGAATGAAATTTCCGTATTGTGTATCTAAGAGTTGACTTCAAGAAAGAAATTGTTAATTACTGAGAATTTTTTCATAGTTTCTTGAATTAAATTTCTACTTCATGTATCTAAGTGAAAATTATTTGTGATAAAGAGAAAAAAAGTTACTTACTTGCGATTTTTTCATAATTTCTTTAATGAAGTATATGTACTGTATATCCAAGATGTGGAATCAATAAAGAGTTTGTTACTTACTTACAAATATTTTCATAATTTATTGAATGAAATTTCCGTACTGTGTATCCAACAGTTGACTTCAAGAAAGAAATGGTTACTTAATGAGAATTTTTTCATAATTTCTTGAAATTAATTTCTACATCGTTTATCTAACTCGTGAAAACAATAAAGAGTTTGTTACTTACTTAGAATTTTGTCATAATTTCTTGAACGAAATGTCTTTTTGTTTATCCAACAGGTGAATTCAAGAAAGAATTTGCTACTTAGACTGAGAATTTTTTCATAATTTCTTGAATTTAATTTCTACATCGTATATCTACCTCGTGAAAACAATAAAGAGTTTGTTACTTACTTAGAATTTTTTCATAATTTCTTGAATGAAATTTCTTTTTGTTTATTAAACAAGTGAATTCAAGAAAGAATTTGCTACTTAGTTAAAATTTTTTCATAATTTCATGTTTGAAATTCCCTCATTGTGTATCCAAGAGTTGACTTCAGGAAAGAAATTGTTACTTACTGAGAATTTTTTTTCATCATTTTTTGAATTAAATTTCTACACAAGAGTTGACTTCAAGAAGGAAATTGTTACTTGCTGAGAATTTTTTCATAATTTCTTGAATTAAATTTTTACATCGTGTATCTAAGTCATGAAAACAATAAAGAGTTTGTTACTTACTTGGACTTTTGTCATAGTTTCTTGAACGAAATGTCTTTTTTGTTTATCCAGCAGGTGATTTCTTAAATAAAATTTCTGCATTGTGTATCCATGAGGTAACTTCAAGAAAGAGTTTGTTACTTACTTAGAATTTTGTCATAATTTCTTGAACGAAATGTCTTTTTGCTTATCCAGCTGGTGAATTCAAGAAAGAATTTGCTATTTACTTACAATTTTTTAAAATTTCTTAAATGAAATTTCTGCGTTTTGTATCCATGACGTAACTTCAAGAAAGGATTTGTTACTTGTTTAGATTTTTTTCATAATTTCTTGAATGAAATGAGTTTTTTTGTTTATCCAAGAGGCGAATTCAAGAAAGAATTTGCTACTTACTTATAATTTTTTGATAATTTCTTAAATGAAGCTTCTGCATTGTGTATACGAGATGTGACTTCAGTAAAGTGTTTGTTACTTGCTTACAATTTTTGTTACTTTCTTACAATTTTTTTCATAATTTCTTAAATGAAATTTCTGCATTGTGTATCCATGAGGTGAATTCAAGAAAGAGTTTGTTACTTGCTTACTTACTTACTTCCTTGCTTACGTACTTACTTGCTTACTTACTTACTTACCTACAATTTTTCATTCTGATACCTAGATTTCGACAATCTTATCCCATGTGTTTGACAATAGATGTACGCACATTCCTTTTCTTACAGCGTCGATGTTTAAATATATATTCTAAACGCTTGACGTGCTAGCTTACTCTAAAAAATAATGAACACATAACAATGTAATGTTTTTAATGAAATAGTTTTATGTAGAATATTAATACAAAAATATAGTATGATACCTTATTAATATCAGTGATTAACTTTGGACATTTTGAATCTATTCCAATAAAATTGTTCACCATGTTCTCTCTTGATATTGTAGTTATTATCTTCTCTTAGTTCGTAATCAGTAGAATAATCACTATTCCATTTTGAATCATACACAATTTTTACCAGTGTCTCATGAACAGGCTCAATATGCTTTTCGTCTTTGGTATTATTTGATTCATTGACTGTTTGATCAAAGCCAGTAACGTTTGCTAGTGCTTTGATTTTCATCGTTTCATCTTTATATTCCATAGTGATATTTTTCTGACAATACACTTTTTATTCTTATGGCAATTTCAATGTCTATTAACACATTTTTTTTACACAGGTAATAGTTTAGACATGTAGAAAAGATATGGTTTATAATATTAGTAGCAGAGTAGGCCTTTCTTTTTCTCTTTGCTGTCATTTGAATGCTAATATCTAAAAGCCGACGAAAGGTTCTATCAATGGGTAGCGTGTTACCTATAGCACTAGCATGAAGATACCCCTCTTCATCAACTATTATTTTTATGTTGGAATTCTCTTTGAGTACTAACATCTCTGGAAATGACACTTTTCCATATCCACCATTTGTATAATTTATTTTTTTTGGTATTCCAAGGAAATTTAATTCCATAGTGTCATGACAACGCACGCATACTATTCCTATAGTGCTACCACTTGTACTTGTTTCATAGTTCAAATACTTCTCCTTGTCAGCATTCAATGCTACAATAACACTAGCATGTGAACACATTTCTAATGGAGGGTTATCCACATATTCAATATGCACTTCATCTTTGCTAATATTTGGTTCATTAATTGTTTGATTAACGGTAGTGAAGTTTGCTGCCACTTTTTTTTTCATCGATTAATATTTATATTCCTTAGCGATATTTTCTACCAATGCCCTTTTTATTTTTCCGGCAATTTCACTGTCTATTACAACACTATTTTTACAAAGGTAACAGTTTCGGCACGTCGACAAGATATGGTTTATGATATTAGTAGAAGAGTATGCATGTCTTCTTTTGATCTTCCGTTGAATGCTAATACCCGAAAGTTGACGATGGGGTGTAACAATAGATAGCATGTTACCACAAGCACTGGCAAGAAGATATCCCTCTTCATCAACTATTATTTTTATGTTGGTATTTTCTTTGAGTGCTATCATCTCTGGATATCTCACTCTTGCATATCCACCATAAAAACAGTTGAATTTTTTTGGTACTCCAAAGAAATTAAATTCCTTACTGTCATGATAATGCACACATACATTTCCAATAGTGCTACCATTTTTACTTGTTTCTTAGTTTAAATACTTCTCCTTGTCAGCATTCAATGCTACAATAACATTGACATGTGAACACACTTTATTAAAATGCTCCATCTTCACTTTTTTAAAAGATATGACTTATGTGTTTATCGTACTACTGGGTAAAAAATACTGATTTAATACATGCAATAGATTAGGTAGTGTCGATATCCGGACATAGAATGCCAGTGGGAAAGCCACATTGTGTCTCTGACCAATCACAGAGTACAATTGTTAGAGCCGTAATCATATTTTGTCATTTTAAGATATGTACCAAAAAAAAAGGTTGAATAATTTCGAAGTTTTAAAAAAAATAGTTTGCTTTTTTGAAAAAAAAATATTGAATTAGAACCATCAGTCCTCATTATTATGAGCATCCGAAATTGGACTTAAGTTTCACATTTCAACCAGAGAATTGACCTAAGTTTCACATTTGAACGAGAGAATTGTATTTTCCATAATTTTCTTACAGGAAACTAGAGTTTATGGTCAAAAACCCATATTAGCTCAGATTCTACAGAAATAGTTTATTTTTCAATCCATACCTGGACTGAAGTTTCACCTATGAACCAACAAATTGTATTTTCCATAAGTTTCTTACAAAAATCTAGAGTTTACGGTCAAAAACCCTTATTAGCTTAGATTTTTCACTAGCAACTTGTCCCTCGACTATAACTTCGCTAATACATTCTTCTGGCAATCCACCCATCTCCCCCAAAACACTTTTCAGACAGTTCTTGTTAAAAATTTTTATTTTAACTCGTCCACACGGGTTTAAAAACCCTTAGTAGCACAGATTCTACAGAAATAGTTTATTTTTCAATCCATACCTGGACTTAAGTTTCACCTATGAAACAACAAATTGTATTTTCCATAATTTTCTTACAAAAAACTAGAGTTTACGGTCAAAAACCCTTATTAGCTTAGATTTTTCACTAGCAACTTGCTCTCAACTATAACTTCGCTAATACATCCTTCTGCCAATCAACCCATCTCCCCCAAAACACTTTTCAGACATTTCTTGTTAAAATTTTTTATTTCAACTCATCCACACGGGTTTTTCGCTAGCAACTCGGCCTCCATTATAACTACGCTAATACATCCTTCTGCCAATTAACCCATCTCCCCCAAAACACTTTTCAGTCATTTCTTGTTAAAAAATTTCTATTTTAACTCATTCACACGGGGTTTTCCACATTTGAACCAGAGAATGGACCTAAGTTTCACATTTGAACGAGAGAATTCTATTTTCCATAATTTTCTTACAGGAAACTAGAGTTTAAGGTCAAAAACCCCTATTAGCTCAGATTCTACAGAAATAGTTTATTTTTCGATCCATACCTGGACTTAAGTTTTAACTATGAACCAAAGAATTGTATTTTCCATAATTGTCTTACAAAAAACTAGAGTTTACGGTCAAAAACCTCTATTAGCTTAGATTTTTTTTCGCTAGCAACTCGCCCTCCACTTTAAATTCGCTAATACATCCTTCTGCCAATCAACCCATCTCCCCCAAAACACTTTTCAGACATTTCTTGTTAAAATTTTTTATTTCAACTCATCCACACGGGTTTTTCACTAGCAACTTTTTTAATGGGCACCAAGTAAAGAAAAATCACACGGAATCAGACAACCGAGTCTCTCAAACCCCGTAAAGCTCTTTTAAAAGATAACAGAATTACTTATTTAACACAAAATTTTCGTTTTTAATGAGCACTAAGTAAAGAAAAATCAAACGGAATCAGTCAACAGAGAGTCTCAAACCCCGTAAAGCTCTTTTAAAATATATAATAACTACTTATTTAACACAAAAAATTTGTTTTTAATGGGTACCAAGTAAAGAAAAACCACACGGAAAAGCCCTTATAATAGCATAGGAAGGAACATAAGCTCCTGGAATAGCATAGGAAGGGGGCATAAACTCTTATAATAGCATGGGGGGGAGGGGGGACATAAGCCCTTAAAATAGCATGGGAAGTCCTATACACGCAAGCAAATAACATGGGAATTCCTATACATGCAAGCAAATAACAAGGGAATTCCTATACAAGCAAGCAAATAACTTGTGAATTCCTATACATGCAAGCAAATACCATGGGATTTACTATACATGCAAGCAAATAACAAGGGAATTCCTATACATGCAAGCAAATAACATGGGAATTCCTATACACGCAAGCAAAGATCTCCGGTCACTGACACTTCCTTCAGCGAGCTTCCTCTTTGTATACTCAAGCCTAAAATTGTTACTAATCATGCGGTTATAAACATTTTTTGTGAAATTCAAAGTCAATTTAGTCAGAAATTATTAAAACTCTTTGGTATAACAGCCTTTTTTTCTCTTTAAACTATCAGATTTCAATCAAATGTAGACATAAATATAAATTTAAGAAGTGGAAAAGTTAATTAACATGGCTCAGTCAATCCCCGTAAGCAGCATAGATTCTAAATTGTTTTTGATTCTTCTTTTAAAGACGAAAAGCATCATTAGCCTACTATGATCTAAAATATCACTGAAATACATTTTCCAGCAGTACATGATAACGAGCTATAAGTAAGGAAAAAACCGAAACTCAAAAAAAGGAAGCTTTTTTAACAATTAATACAATAAAAAAAAAAATCAACATTTTATTCTAGCCCCAAATTACAGATCGATTCTTTTTAATATAATAATGAGAATATTGATGCTCACCAGAAATTGCTTAGAATTATCCATTTTTTCTATGTAAATGTTTCTTACAAAAAATACTTGTAGTGCTATCTCGAATAAAACTATTCAAAACTGATGGAAAATCTAATATGAAACCTGAATATATACAAAAAATAATTGGCAACTAAAAAGAGACATCGGTTTTGGTTTACAACTAAAAAAAGACACTGAACTTTGAAATTGCGTAAATCCTCTTGACAAAGAGTGTAATGACATGTTTACCTACCAGAAAAACCTGTTTGGTACGGGGGCCTTGGCAAATTCAAAAGAAGGACTATACTAACAAGGCGTCTTCAGCACGAAAGACACACAAGAAGAACAAAAAAAAACAAAAAAAAACAAGATAAAACTAAAAAACCAATAAAAACCACCACCAAAAAAAACAAAAAAAAAAATGTACAATTGGCGCAAACTGATCCACGTAGGGAAAAGATGCTAATATAGAGTTACTTCAGTGATGACACCAGAGTAACTGAGGAAAAATAAAAAAAAACTGTAAATTACTTTAATTATTCTGTTGCGAAATAATCCTTTTGTTAGCTATTACTGAAGGAAATCGTTTTGGTCTAGCAGGTAAAATAGTCCCCTGGTGATTATTTAAAATCTTAACTCCCTTATTGACTGTTGATTCACTCTTTAGAAGGTTATCATAAATTGGGTCAATATTTAAATTACCTGTGTCACTATTTATGGAAAGGTTAGCAAGCATATGTTTTTTTATTTCTATGGCTTCCCTCGCCCATTGGGTGTAACCCTTATCATTAGAAATAGCCAAGGCTTCATCAAATTTTACAAAATGATCTGGTTGAAGCCAAATATGCTCTGCTAAAGCTGAAACGAAAGTTTCTGGAGGCTTGCTTATTTGTAGGTTTTTTTCTATTGTATTATGGTGTCCAACAAGCCTTTTAAAAAGTTTCCGTTGAGTTTAACCAATTGGGAACTTCATCAAAGAACGCGGAATTTTAAATACCAACCTTAGTAGAATTCCCTAAGTAATAACCTCTTCCCAGAATTAAAAAAAACTACAAAATAGCCTCAGCAACTAGACACAAGTATCAATATCAAATTTACGTAAAACCCGTGAAAGTTTTTCACCCAAACCAGGTACATATGAATGAAATGAAACTTTTTGATACAACTATATCTAAAGACTGAGGAACCCCAATAACCCTACTATCATGTTTAACCCGTCTTTTTTCAATTATTTTGTCAATAAACTTAATTGGATAAGTATTAGAAAATAAAATATCCCTCAAGTATAACAATTCCGAATCCAGAAATTCCCGGGAACAAATTCTAAAGGCTCTATCCACTAGTGAAATTACAACCCCCCATTTCACCGACAGAGGGTGGCAAGAATGAAAATTTAAATACCTATCATTGTGCGTTCGTTTTCTGTAAATCGAGAAAAGTAAATGGAGTTCCCTTTTAATTAATAAAATATCCAAAAAAGTTAATTTATTGTTATCCTCAAACTCAACTGTAAATTTAATATTATTATCAAAACTATTTAAATGCTTACAAATTAGGTTTAAGGAGTCAAATCCATGTTTCCAAACGCACACCCCATCATCCATGAACCTACCCCAGAAGCAAGGGGATATTCTAAAACTGTTTATAGCGGAGGTTTCAATGGCATCTATGAATAGATTTGCCAATAAAAGAGAAAGAGAAGCCCCCAAAGGTAACCCAAAAATTTGTCTATAAAACTCCCCTGGAAAACCAAAATAAAAAGAAAATTCATTTACCAGAATAATTAGTCTCATAATGACTTCAATATCCAAACTGTCTAAAGTCACATCCTGTATTAAATCAAAGTGTTTTTTCTAATTTACTTTTTAAAATATCCTCGCACATATTTAAATCACAATTTGAATACATAGATACATCGTCAAAATTACAAATAATTGAACTATCATCCAGTGTGAAATACCTCAAGTTATTGGTAAGATCAGTCGAATTTTTTTAATATGATTTTTGTGTTCCCAATAGTGAACTCAAAGCTACCGACAACCATTTTACTATTTTTGAAACAGGTGAAGGAAAAGTTGACACAATGGGGTGGAGAGGGGCTCCCGTCTTATGAATCTTAGATAGACCATAGATCTTGGGTGCCGAACAACCCCTAGGATAATATTTGTTATAAAACTGTGGGGTAATGTGAAAATTATTTTTAATTGACTCTAATTCCTTTCTTGTTGATTTTAAATATTTATCTGTGGGATCAAAATCAAGTTTTTTGTATGTAATAGTGTCAGATATAATGGAATTCATTTGATAATTATAATCTTCAGTGTTAATAATTACTATCTTGTATCCTCAATCTGCTCTTATGATGGTGAGTACTATAACCTTTTCCAAATCAGAGAGTATTTTAACGTAATTTTTTTGTGAAATTTTTTTACCAATTAAGTTCATATTAAAGTTTTTTATTTTTCTTATTATATCAGCTCTGAGTTCTTGAGGAGTATCAACCTTATCTCTAAAAGCCATAATTCCTGACTCCACCTTTGAAATTATTTTTGAATAGGAGACTGGTGTTGGAAAACAGAACTTCGAACCCTTCGACAAAACGGCTTCCTGTTGAATATTAAGAGGCTTAGAAGACAAATTCTTAATTGCTGGACCCAGACAATGACAGGGATAAAAAACATCTGAATCTTGGAAGTTCTCAAACAAAAGTTTATTAAACTTGTCAACCAAACGAACCTTGGACAAATGAAAATCATGGCGAAAATATCTAATGGCAATTTCCTTAATTCGTATAAAAATTTCACTTGGAAGATTATTTCTCAAAAGGTTTTCAACATAATTTGAGTCCTTAGACAGTTGAAAACGTCTCTGTTTTTATTCATAAATGACGTGATTTAAAACTATTATGCTTAATATATTTTTTAATTTTGTTTCATTTTCAGTTCCAAAATGGGTACATATTTTAAAAGATTTCGGAATCACTGATTCCTTCTTGCAATTTTTTAAGAAAATTTGTTGATTTAATAGATTTGCATGTTTTTTAACTAAAGACAAATAATAATTTACATATGTGGCTAATTTTTGCCCTTACAATTGACGAATGAAAGATCTTAAGCCCAACTGGCCAGCCATCAAAAAAACAAACAAACAGAAAAAACTAAAAAAAACAAAAAAAAAAAAAAAAAAAACAAATGAGACTGTGGCCAGGGTAGAGAAAAGAAAAAAAAAAAAAAAAAGTGGATATTTCGCCTGTATACAAACAAGGCGTCTGCAGCACAAAAGACACACAAGAAGAACAAAAAAAAAAAAAAAACAAAAAAAAAACAAGATAAAACTAAAAAACCAATAAAACCACCACAAAAAAAAACAAAAATGTACAATTGGCGCAAACTGATCCACGTAGGGAAAAGATGAAATTATAGAGGTACTTCAGTGAGGACACCGGAAGAACTGAGTAAACTTAAAAAAACTGTAAATTAATTTAATCATCCAGTCGCGAAATAATCCTTTTGTTAGCCATTACTTAAGAAAATCGTTTTGGTCTAGCAGTTAAAATAGTCCCTTGGTGATTATTTAAAATCTTAACTCCCTTATTGACTGTTGATTCACTCTTTAGAAGGTTATCATAAATTGAGTCAATATTTAAATTACCTGTGTCCCTATTTATGGAAAGGTTAGCAAACATATGTTTTTTAATTTCTATGGCTTCCCTCGCCCATTTGGTGTAACCCTTATCATTAGAAATAGCCAAGGCTTCATCAAATTTTACAAAATGATCTGGTTGAAGCCAAATATGCTCTGCTAAAGCTGATACAAAAGTTTCTGGAGGCTTGCTTAGTTTTAGGTTTTTTTCTATTGAGTTTTGGTGTTCAATAAACCTTTCAACAAATTGTTGGTGAGTCCTACCAATATAGAACTTCCCACAAGAACATTGAATTTTATACACCCCCCTTACTAAATTTTCCCGAGTTAAATCCTTACCACAACTAAAAAAACTACCCATTGGCCTCAACGGTTGGAAACATGTATCAATACTAAATTTACGTAAAACCCGTGAAAGTTTTTCACCCAAACCAGGTACATATGGTAATGAAATGAAGCTTTTTGATACAACTAAATCTAAAGACTGAGAAACCCCAATAACCCTACTATCATGTTTAACCCGTCTATTTTCAATTATTTTATCAATGAACTTAATTGGATAACTATTACAAAACAAAATATCCCTCAAGTATAACAATTCCGAATCCAGAAATTCCTGGGAACAAATTCTAAAGGCTCTATCCACTAGTGAAATTACAACCCCCTGTTTCACCAACATAGGGTGGCAAGAATGAAAATTCAAATACCTATCATTGTGAGTTGGTGTTCTGTAAATCGAGATAAGTAAATGGAGGTCCCTTTTAATTAATAAAATATCAAGAAAAGGTTATTTATTATTTTCCTCAAACTCAACTGTAAATTTAATATTATTATTCAAAACTATTTAAATTCTTACAAAATTGGTCTAAGGAGTCCAATCCATGTTTCCAAACGCATACCACATCATCCATGAACCTACCCCAGAAGCAAGGTGAATTCTAAAATCCTAGGGGTTGTTCGGCACCCAAGATCTATGGTCTATCTAAGATTCATAAGACTGGAGCCCCTCTCCGCCCCATTGTGTCAACTTTTCCGTCACCTGTTTCAAAATTAGGAAAATGGTTGTCGGTAGCTTTGCGTCCACTTTTGGAAACACAAAAATCATATTTAAAAAATTCGACTGATCTTACTAATAAATTGCAAAATTTCACGCTGGAGGATAGTTCAATTCTTTGCAGTTTTGATGTTGTGTAGATGTATTCAAATTGTGATCTAAATAGGTGCGAGGATATTTTAAAAAGTAAATTAGAAAAACACTTTGATTTAATACGGGATGGGACTTTAGTCAGTTTGGATATTGAAGTCATTCCGAGACTAATTATTCTGGTAAATGAAGTTTCTTTTTATTTTGGTTTTCCAGGGGAGTTTTATAGACAAATTTTTGGGTTACCTATGGGGGCTTCTCTTTCTTCTGTATTGGCAAATCTATTCATAGATGTCATTGAAACCTCCGCTATAAACAGTTCTAGAATCTCCCCTTTCTTCTGGGGTAGGTTCATGGATGATGTGGTGTGCGTTTGGAAACATGGATTGGACTCATTAGACCTATTTTGTAAGCATTTAAATAGTTTTGATAATTATATTAAATTTATAGTTGAGTTTGAGGACAATAATAAATTACCTTTTCTGGATATTTTATGAATTAATAGGGATCTCCATTTACTTTTGTCTATTTACAGAAAACCAACACACAATGATAGGTATTTAAATTTTCATTCTTGCCACCCTCTGTCGGTGAAATGGGGGGTTGTAATTTCACTAGTGGATAGAGGCTTTAGAATTCGTTCCCAGGAATTTCTGGATTCGGAAATGTTATACTTGAGGGATATTTTGTTTTGTAATAGTTATCAAATTAAGTTTATTGATAAAATAATTGAAAATAGACGGGTTAAACATGATAGTAGGGTTATTGGGGTTTCTCAGTCTTTAGATTTAGTTGTATCAAAAAGCTTCATTTCATTACCATATGTACCTGGTTTGGGCGAAAAACTTTCACGGGTTTTACGTAAATTTAGTATTGATACATGTTTCCAATCGCTGAGGCCAATGGGTAGTTTTTTTTTAGTTCTGGTAAGGATTTAACTCGGGGAAATTTAGTAATTGGGGTGTATAAAATTCCGTGTTCTTGTGGGAAGTTCTATATTGTTAGGACTCACCAAAAATTTGTTGAAAGGTTTATTGAACACCGAAACTCAATAGAAAAAACCCTACAATTAAGCAGGCCTCCAGAAACTTTTGTTTCAACTTTAGAAGAGCATATTTGGCTTCAACCAGATCATTTTGTAAAATTTGATGAAGCCTTGGCTATATCTAATGATAAGGGTTACACCCATTGGGCGAGAGAAGCCATAGAAATTAAAAAACATATGTTTGCTAACTTTTCCGTAAATAGGGACACTGGTAGTTTAAATATTGACTCAATTTATGACAATCTTCTAAAGAGTGAATCAACAGTCAATGAGGGAGTTAAGATTTTAAATAATACCCAGGGGACTATTTTACCTGCTAGACAAAAACGATTTGCTTCAGTAATAGCTAACAAAAGGATTATTTCGCGACAGAATGATTAAAGTAATTTACAATTCTTTTGTTTTTCCTCAGTTACTCTGGTGTCCTCACTGAAGTAACTATATATTTGTATCTTTTCCCTACGTGGATCAGTTTGCGCCATTTGTACATTTTTTTTTTTTTTTTTTTCGGTGGTGGTTTTATTTTTTTTTTAGTTTTATCTTTTTTTTTTTTTTTGTTCTTCTTGTGTGTCTTTCGTGCTGAAGACGCCTTGTTTGTACACAGGCGAAATATCCGCGTTGTTTTTGTTGTTTCCTTTTCTCTCCACTGGCCACAGTAGCGTTTGTTTGTTTTTTTTGAGATTTTTCTCTTTGTTGGTTTTTGTCATGGCTGTCCAGTTCGGCTTAAGATCTTTCCTTCGTCAATTTTACGGGCAAAAATTAGCCGCTTCTGTCAATTATTATTTATCTTTAGTTAAAAAACATGCAAATCTATTAAATCACAAATTTTCCTAAAAAATTTTCTTCAAATTTTCAACAAGAAGGAATCAGTGATTCCGAAATCTTTTATAATATGTAGGCTACCCATTTTGGAACTGAAAATGAAACACAATTAAAAAATAAAGTAAGCCTAATAGCTTTAAACCACATCATTTATTAACAAAACAGAGATGTTTTCAACTGTCGAAGGACTCTAATTATTTTGGAAACTTTTTAAAAAATAATCTTCCATCTTACAATTTTATACGAATTAAGGAAATGACCATAAGATATTTTCGCCATGATTTTCATTTGTCCAAGGTTCGTTTGGTTGACAAGTATAATAAACTTTTATTTGAGAATTTACAAGATTCAGATGTTTTTTATCCTCGTCATTGTCTGGGTCAAGCAATTAAGAATTTGTCTTCTAAACCTCTTAATATTCAACAGGAAGCCGTGTTGTCGAAGGGTTCTAAGTTCTGTTTTCCAACACCAGTCTCCTATTCAAAAATAATTTCAAAGATGGAGTCAGGAATTATGGCTTCTATGGATAAGGTTGATACTCCTCAAGAACTCAGAGCCGAGATCGTAAGAAAACTAAACACCTTTAATATGAACTTAATTGGTAAAGACATTTCACAAAAAATGACATTAAAATCCTTTCAGATTTGAAAAAGGATAAATTCCTTACCATCACCAGAGCCGATAAGGAAACACGATCGTAATTATGAACACTGAAGATTATAATAATGAAATGAAATCCATTATTTCTGACACTATTGCATACAAAAAACTTGATTTTGATCCTACAGATAAATATGTAAAATCAACAAGAAAGGAATTAGAGTCAATGAAAAATAATTTTCACATTACCCCACAGTTTTATAACAAATATTATCCTATGGGTTGTTCGGCACCCAAGATCTATGGTCTACCTAAGATTCATAAGACTGGAGCCCCTCTCCGCCCCATTTACTCAACTGTTCCGTCACCTGTTTCAAAATTAGGAAAATGGTTGTCGGTAGCTTTGTGTCCACTTTTGGAAACACAAAAATCATATTAGAAAAATTCGACTGATCTTACTAATAAATTGCGATATTTTACACTCGATAAAAGTTCAATTCTTAGCAGTTTTGATGTTGTGTAGATGTATTCAAATTGTGATCTAAATAGGTGGGAGGGTATTTTAAAAAGTAAATTAGCAAAACAGTTTGATTTAATACAGGATGGGACTTTAGTCAGTTTGGATATTGAAGTCATTCTGAGACTAATTATTCTGGTAAATGAAGTTTCTTTTTATTTTGGTTTTTCAGGGGAGTTTTATAGACAAATTTTTTGGTTACCATTGGGGGCTTCTCTTTCTCCTTTATTGGTAAATCTATTCATAGATGCCATTGAAACCTCCGCTATAAACAGTTTTAGAATCTCCCATTGATTCTGGGGTAGGTTCATGGATGATGTGGTGTGATTTTGGAAACATGAATTGGGCTCCTTAGACCTTTTTTGTAAGAATTTAAATAGTTTTGATGATAATATTAAATTTACAGTTGAGTTTGAGGATAATAATAAATTACATTTTCTGGATATTTTATTAATTAAAAGGGATCTCCATTTACTTTTCTCGATTTACAGAAAACCAACGCACAATGATAGGTATTTAAATTTTCATTCTTGCCACCCTATGTCGGTGAAAGGGGGAGTTGTTATTTCACTAGTGGATAGAGCCTTTAGAATTTGTTCACAGGAATTTCTGGATTCGGAATTGTTACACTTGAGGGATATTTTGTTTTGTAATAGTTATCCAATTAAGTTTATTGATAAAATAATTGAAAATAGACGGGTTAAACATGATAGTAGGGTTATTGGGGTTTCTCAGTCTTTAGATTTAGTTGTATCAAAAAGTTTCATTTCATTACCATATGTACCTGGTTGGGGTGAAAAACTTTCACGGGTTTTACGTAAATTTGGTATCGATACTTGTTTACAATCTTTGAGACCAATGGGTAGTTTCTTTAGTTCTGGTAAGGATTTAGCTCGGGGAAATTTATTAAACGGGGCTTATAAAATTCCATTTTCCTGTAGGAAGTTCTGAATTGGTAAGACTCACCAACAATTTATTAACAGGTTTATTGAACACCGAAACTCAATTGAAAAAACCCTACAATTAAGCAAGCCTCTAGAAACTTTCGTTTTAGCTTTAGCAGAGCATATTTGGCTTCAACCAGATCATTTTGTAAAATTTGATGAAGCCTTGGCTATTTCTAATGATAAGGGTTACACCAAATGGGCGAGGGAAGACATAGAAATTAAAAAACATATGTTTGCTAACCTTTCCGTAAATAGGGACACTGGTAATTTAAATATTGACTCAATTTATGACAATCTTCTAAAGAGTGAATCAACAGTCAATGAGGGAATTGATATTTTAAATGATCACCAGGGGACTATTTTACCTGCTAGACCAAAACTAATTGCTTCAGTAATGGCTAACGAAAGGATTATTTTGTAACAGAATAATTAAAGTAATTTACAGTTTTTTTTTATTTTTCCTCAGTTAATCTGGTGTTATCAATGAAGTAACTCTATATTAGCATCTTTTCCCTACGTGGATCAGTTTGCGCCAATTGTACATTTTGGTTTTTTTTTTTTTTGGTGGTGATTTTATTGGTTTTTTAGTTTTATCTTGTTTTTTTTTTGCTTGTTTTTTTTTAATTTTGTTCTTCTTGCGTGTCTTTCGTGCTGAAGACGCCTTGTTTGTATACAGGCGAAATATCCGCGTTGTTTTTGTTGTTTTCTTTTCTCTCCACTGGCCACAGTCTCGTTTTTTTTTTTTTTTTTAGATTTTTGTCTTTTTTGGTTTTTGTCATGGCTGGCCAGTTCGGGTTAAGATCTTTCATTCGTCAATTGTACGGGCAACAATTAGCCGCTTCTGTCAATTATTATTTATCTTTAGTTAAAAAAATACAAATCTATTAAATCAACAAATTTTCTTAAAAAATTGCAAGAAGGAATCAGTGATTCCGAAATCTTTTAAAATATGTACCCATTTTGGAACTGAAAATGAAACAAAATTAAAAGATAAATTAAGCCTAATAGCTTTAAATCCTATGGCCATCCTATGTTACCTATGGCCATTGAAACCTCCGCTATAAACAGTTTTAGAATCTCCCCTTGCTTCTGGGGTAGGTTCATGGATGATGTGGTGTGCGTTTGGAAACCTGGATTGGACTCCTTAGACCTATTTTGTAAGCATTTAAATAGTTTTGATAATAATATTAAATTTACAGTTGAGTTTGAGGATAATAATAAATTACCTTTTCTGGATATTTTATTAATTAAAAGGGATCTCCATTTACTTTTCTCGATTTAAAGAAAAAAAACGCACAATGATAGGTATTTAAATTTTCATTCTTGCCACCCTGTGTTGGTGAAATGGGGGGTTGTAATTTCACTAGTGGATAGAGCCCTTAGAATTTGTTCCCAGGAATTTCTGGATTCGGAATTGTTATACTTGAGGGATATTTTGTTTTGTAATAGTTATCCAATTAAGTTTATTGATATAATAATTGAAAATAGACGGGTTAAACATGATAGTAGGGTTATTGGGGTTTCTCAGTCTTTAGATTTAGTTGTATCAAAAAGTTTCATTTTATTACCATACGTACATGGTTTGGGTGAAAAACTTTCACGGGTTTTACGTAAATTTAGAATTGATACATGTTTCCAATCGTTGAGGCCAATGGGTAGTTTTTTTAGTTGAGCCACAGTCTTGTTTGTTTGTTTTTTTTTAGATTTTTCTGTTTGTTGGTTTTTGTCATGGCTGGCCAGTTCGGCTTAAGATCTTCCATTCTATGGTGTGGTCTGGATTTCTTGGGTTGGACCTGATTTTTATGAATTAGTCTGGTTTTTTACGCATTGGTTATGATTTATATCAATTCCCTTGAATTTCTAAGCATTGATTATGGTTTCTACGGGATTTTTTCTGGATTTCTATGGACTGGTCATATTTTCTATAGTTTCGTCTTAATGTGTTTGGTTTATCTGAATTTCTTGTGATCACCCTGATGATTTCAATGGATTTTTCCGGATTTCTATGTATTGGTCATGATTTTCTAGAGGTTTGCCATGATTTCTACAGTTTGTTCTTGATTTCTATGGTTTGTTATTGATTTATATAGTTTTGTCTGGATTAGGGTTGCCCCTGACTTATAAATTTTGATCTTGATTTCTATGAATTTGTCTAGAATTAAAGATGATGACCCTAGTATCTACAGTTTGGTCTTGATTTTTATGAGTTCATCGGGATTTCTATGTATTGGTTATGATTTCTTAGATATTTCCCTTGATTTGTACAGTTTGGTCTTGATTTCTATGGTTTGGTCTTGATTTCTATTGTTTGATCTGGATTTCTATTGTTGCCCCTGATTTTTTCAATTTTTCTGGACTTCCATACATTGGTTATGATATATATGAATTCCCCCGAAGTTCTATGTATTTGATATGATTTCTATGAGATTTTACTGGATTTCTATGGACCGGTTATGATTTATACATTTTTTATTGCTGTCTGTGGTTTGGTCTGGATATTTAGGATTGACCCTGATTTATATGAATCTGTGTAGACTTCTATGCATTGCTTATGATTTCAATAAATTTTCCTGATTTTTGTGTTTTGACTATGATTTCTATAGGATTTTTCTGGATTTCTATGGATCGGTTTTGATTTCTACAATTTTGTCTTGATGTCTTTGGTTCGGTCTGTATTTCAAGGGTTGACCGTGATTTTTTAAGAATTTTTGTGGATTTCTATGCAATGCTAATGATTTCTATGAATTCACCTAGAACTTTTAAGGTGAAACGTAACAAAATAGAAATAACTTTGAAAAAAACTTCCAAGGTGAAACATAACAAAAAAAAGACAATTAGAAAAAAACTTCTAAGGTAATTCATAACAAAACAGAAGACACTTTGAAAACAAACACCTAACAAAACCTAACAAAAAAGAAAACACTGAAAATTTTTCTTTAAGGTGAAACGTAACAAAAAAGAAGGTACTTTGAATTAAACTTTTAAGGTGGAACGTAAGAAAAAACACTGCAAAAATTTCCAAGGTGAAAAGTAACAAAACAGAAGATATTTAAAAAAAACTTTTAAGGTTAAACGGAACAAAACAGAAGGCACTTTCAAAAAAACTTTTAAGGTGGAACCTAACAAAACAAAAAACACTGAAAAAAACTTTTAAGGTGAAATGTAACAAAGCAGAACATACTTTGGAAAATTTTTTTAAGGTGAAACGTTACAAAACAACACTTTGAAAAAACTTTTAAAGTGAAACGTAACAAAATGGAAGAAGCTTTGAAAAAAATTTTTAAGGTGAAACGTAACAAAGCAGAAGACACTCTGAAAAAAAAACTTAAGGTGATACCTAACAAAACAGAAGACTGAAAAAAACATTTAAGGTGAAACCTAACAAATCCCAAGACACTTTGAAAAAAACTTTTAAGGTGAAAGCTAGCAAACCAGAAGAGTGACAAAAACTTCAAGGTGAAAAGTAACAAAACAGAAGACACTTTGAAAAAAGCTTTTAAGATGAAATGTAACAAAATAGCAGACATTTAGAATAATTTTTTAAGGTGAAACGTAACAAAATATAAGAAAAAAAAATTGTAAGGTGAAATATAACAAAACAGAAGACACTTTGAAAAACAAACTTTTTAGGTGAAACCTAAAAAAGCAAAAAAAACTCTGAAAAAAACTTTTAAGATGAAACGTGACAAAACAGAAGACACTTTGAAAAAAACTTTTAAGGTGAAACGTAACAAAACAGAAGACAATTTTAAAAAAACTGTTAAGGTGAAACGGAACAAACCAGAAGACACTTTAAAAAATGTTTAAGGTGAAACCTAACAAATCACAAGACGCGTTGAAAAAAAACAGTTAAGGTGAAACTTAACAAAGCAGAAAATACTTTGAAAAAAAACTTTTAAGGTGAAACCTAACAAAACAGAAGACTGAAAAAATTTAAAGTGAAAGCTAAAAAGCCAGAAGACACTTTGAAAAAATTTTTAATATGAAAGCTAACATAACAGAAGATTGACCAAAATCTTTAAGGTCAAACTTTAACAAAACAGGAGACACTTCGAAAAAAAACTTATAAGGTGAAACATAACAAAACAGAAGATACTTTGAAAAAATAAACTTTTGATGTGAAACCTAACAAATAAAAAGACACTAAAAAAAAAACTTTTAAGGTGAAACATAACAAAACAGAAGACACTTTAAAAAAACTTTTAAGGTGAAACCAAACCATTCCACGTGGGTTTTTTTCTTTACTTGGCAATCATTAAAAATCGACGATTTTATGTTATAAATGACACCGGAACTGATTTTTCACTTAGTTTGAATTATGTTAGCTGATTTTGAGTTAGGGTCATTTTGGCTCAGTAAGCGTGCGAGCGCGCTTACTGAGCCCAAATGAACCTAATTCAAAATCAGTTAACATTGGAATTTGGATATAGGCCTATATTACCAATTTATCTAACATTGTTAACATTGGACATATATCAGTTAACATCGGAGATATATTACCAATATATCTATTGGTATCAAAATTTCGTTTTTTAGAGTTTCGGTTACTATTGAGCCGGGTCACTCCTTACTTACAGTTTGTTACCACGAACTGTTTGATATTCAATAATATCTATAAATTTCTTGATATTTTTACTCTGAGGTGATAAACCCAGCTTTTTTTCTGCCAGTTCCTGTAAATTCCGGCAGCTCCGAAAAGGTTAAGACGACACTGAAGTTTTTTAATTTCCAATCAAACGACCATATGCCAAGTATATACAAAACCCTACCAAACCAAATGATAGGATAAATTTTTTTAAACCTTTTCTTGCCCTTTGCTGGATTCCATGAAAGTGTTGGGCAAACTACACACTAAAAATAAAGCAAGTACTCCTTTTTCAGTTATAAAACCAATGTGTCAATAATTGACAATTCGGTCTATTTATGTAACGTGTCCAGGGGGCTTAGGGGGTTATACCATATCCAAAAGCGTTCAGTATTCAAAGCGTTCATATTCATTCAACGTTTGGACTATTTTGAACAAATTTGTTCACTCAAACTTTGGTGAGATGTTTTGGGATTTACAGGTTACAGAAAGCGTAGTAAATGGACAAGGAGTTTAAAAACAGATGATAGGCCTACATCGCATGCATAGGGGCTTTTACTTAGTAAGTGCTTTATCGATGCCTCTGATATTCATTACATTTCATGCTCTAGTTATCCCATACCCGAGATAGAGGGAGAAAACAGCATAACTTGGCTTTACAATTCAATAGCTGACGCGTGGTCTGTTTGGCTTCCCGAAGAGGCGTTGACAACACTGCGCTACGGAGGCTACTATTCCACACTCGTCAGAGAGGGACTTCGTATCATATCAGCCAACTTCAATTACTGTTATACATATAATTGGTAAGCTTGTTAATAGTTGAAATTGATTTAGTTTCCATAAACTATTTTTAAAAGAGGTACTGGCAATCCAGCAGACAATTTTTGGATTTTATAAATTGACCAATTGTAGAATCGTTCATTTGCAATAGCTGGCAGCTTTAAGGAATTTATATGATCAGGAAGGCTGTAAAGAACTAAGTAAAAGGTGGTCATAGCTTTAATTTAGCTGTTAGTAAGACACTTCTGTATAATTATCTCACTCAAATAACATTTAAAAGCTAGTTTCTTATAACATTTGTTTGGTGAAACATCATCTTTGTTCTCCTGTCAAATTCTGGAGACGTCAGACACATCTTGTCGGTCTTGATTACTCCAGAAAAATTACTCCTAAAGAATCTTTAAATGCACCTTTGACGCACCGTAGCAGAAATGCAACTGAGACACAACGCTGGATGCTCCTTCTCCAATCCATTCAGATCTTCAGTCTTTAGTCTCTCCTTTAAATTGGAATAGCTTCTTAATCTTTTCTTGCTAGCTCTTTCTGTCCTAACAGGTTTACCAAAATATTTTATATTTTGGAAATCATAATCATAGGCAGTGCAATATCGCAGCCTAAGTAAAGAACGATGTTGGCACAATAAATAATTTATTTTTCCGTGCCAAAGCACTTCGTATCGAAGGAGTTGTCGTAGGAACTTCGAAAAGGGCTCATTCGTTTGGAAAACGGCTAGTGCCATTTTTAATTGTCGAAAGTGATTGGAAAGCAACTAATACCCCTTCTACACCCAACATTTCCCCAAACACACCTGATCAAAATTTTGAGATAGCCATTTTGTTCAGCGAAGTTGATTTCCATATAGAAATTATTTTTTGATGAGGACACTCCCCCACAGCCCTCACGGCAAGGGTTGTAATTTATTCCTTTGGGGGCATATAAGGTTTTTATAGAAAGCGTTGTTGTTGAAACTTCGAAAAGGTTCATTCGATTGGAAATTCAAAGGGCTAGTGTTCTTCTTGATAGTCAAAAGTGACTGGAGGGCAGCTAACCCACCTCTCACGCCCACCTTTTCCCCAAACATATCCAATCAAAGTTTTGAGATAGCCATTTTGCTCAACGTAGTTGAAAAATCTGGAAACTAGGTCTTTGAGGATGAAATCCCCCCCTCCACAGTCCTAAGAGCAAGGGTTGTAAGTTATGCCCTGGGGGGCATACAAGGTTTTTAAAGAAAGCGTTGTCGTAAAAACTTTAAAAAGGGCTCATTCGATTGGAAATTGAAATGATTAGTGCCCTTTTAATAGTCAAAATTGATTGGAGGGCAGCTAACACCCCCTCCACGCCCACCATTTCCCCAAACACGTCCATTCATAACTTTGAGATAGCCATTTTGTTCAACGAAGCTGAAAGGTCCGGAAATTATATCTTTGAGCAGGATACTCCCCCACAGTCTTCAGGACAAGGGTTGTAAATTATGCTGTGGGGGATATACAGTTCTTACAGAAATTGTTGTCGTAAAAACTCGAAAAATGGCTCTTTTAATTGTAAATTTAAACCACTACCCCCCTTTCACGCCCACTATCCCCCCAAACACATGCAATAAAAATTTTGAAATATCCATTTTGTTTGGCGTAGATGAAAGTTTTTGAAATTAGGTTTTTGAGGATGATAACCCCCTTAGAGCCCTCGGGGTAGGGTTGTAAGTCATGCCCTGGGGGCAAACAAGGTTTTTATAGAAAGTGTTATCGTAGAAAATCCAATAAAAGCTCATTTGATTATAAATTAAAAGGGCTAATGCCCTTTTGAATAGTCAAAAGTGATTGGAGAACAATTAACTCCCCTCTCACTCCCACCATTTCCCCAAACACATCCAATCTAATTTTTGAGATAGGTATTTTGTTCAACATAGTAGAAAATTCTGGAAATAATGTCTTCGAGGATGACAAACCACCCAAGCCCGTCAGGGCAAGGGATCTAAGTAATGCCCTGGGAGTATATAAGGTTTTTATAGAAAGTGTTTTCGTAGAAAATTCAAAGAATGCTCATTCCATTGGAAACTTAAAGGGCTAGTGGCCTTTAAATAATTGAAAATAATTGCAGGGCAACTAACCCCTCTCTCACACCCACCATTTCCCCAAATACTTCCAATCAAAATTTGAGATAGCCATTTTGTTCAACGTAGTTGAACGGTCCGGAAATTATGTCTTTGAGGAGGACACTCCCCCCATAGCCCTCAAGGCAAGAGTTGTAAGTTATGCCCTGGGGGCATACAAGGTTCTTATAGAAAGCATTGTAGTATGAACTTCAAAAAGGGCTCATTCGATTGGAAATTGGAATGGCTAGTGCCCTTTTTAATAGTCGAAAGTAATTGGAAAGCAACTAAAACCCTTTCTACGCCCACCATTTCCCCAAACACATCCAATCCAAATTTTGAGATAGTAACTTTGTTCAGCGTAGTTTATCTCCAAAGAGAAATTATATTTTTAAGGAGGACACTCCCTCACAGCCCTCGGGGCAAGGGTTGTAAGTTTTGTCCTGGGGGCAAATAAGATTTTTATAGAAAGCGTTGTCGTATAAACTTCTAAAAAAGCTCATTCCATTGGAAATTCAAACGACTAGTGACGTTTTTAATAGTGGAAAGTGATTTTAGGGCAAATAACCCCCCTCTCTTGCTCACCTTTTCCCCAAACATATCCAATCAAAATTTTGTGATAGCCTTTTTTTTCACATAGTTGAAAGTTCTGTAAACAAGGTCTTTGAGGATGAACCCCCCCCCCACATCCCTCAGGGTGAGGGTTGTAAGTTATGCCCTGGGGGCATATATGGTTTTTATAGAAAATATTGTTGTAGAAACTTCAAAAAGCACTCATTCGATTGGAAATTAAAATAATTTACTGAAAAAATTCTTTTAAATGTTTTCACTTTTATAATTTTAAGAAGTCAAAATTAATTAAGATTTTAAGGAATAAATATCAGCGTAGATAATTTCGATGACCACACTGCCTTTCCATGACGATAAATAAAAGTTCAAATAGGGATAAAAATCCTTTTAATAGACAGCGTTTCACAAACAGTGATAGAAATTTACAAAAATACTAGATATTTCGGTCACATATGCAGATTTTTACTACTGATGACGGTCACTGCATTTGTGACCGAAATATCTGGTATTTTTGTAAATTTCTATCACTGTTTGTGAACACTGTCTATTAATAGGATTATATCCCTATTTGAACTTCTTTTTATTTCAATATTAGCATATGTATATTAAACTGACAATGTACATTTTTTTCAGTAATTTGTTTTTTATTTTTTTCAGTAAATTACAAATTATATTCTGGCTCTTAGAAAGCATAGGGTTTACAACCCTACTCAGATTAATTTCTGCTCGTTTTGAGTTTGACTTATTTTAGTTTCTGTATGTTTTTGGTTTCATTTATTTATTGATACTGATTTGTGGTAGTTGTATGCTTGATAGATTATTTGATTCTATTTTTGTTAATTTTTGGTTTCATGAAGTTCTTTACTTTTTTTTTGAAAAACTTATCTTGTGCAAAAATTTTTTTTTTTTATTAATACATAAAAAAGAAAAATGCGTATTTTCTTGTTTGAGATTGTTTATGTTAAGAAGCCTCATGTTTTTGCCAACTTCTGTAAAACAGAAAAAAAAGAGATTAGAAGAATTCAAGAGCAACTTAATGACTAAGATATCTTTTGACGTCGACTACTATTGTAGTTTAGGTTCAATATCTGTCAACTGAAGTATTGGTTATTTTTACTCCAGGTTAAAGGAGAATGACAAATGCCTTGACGAGAACAGTCTGGGTATAAGAAGTTTGAGCTGTTCCGTTGTTCTGAGATGGTTTGAAGTTTTCACTCTGCTATACGTTCCTTTCTCCGTCCCTATCCCTTAGAAGAAAATCCTGCTTGCGTGGCCTCATAGTTGCATCAGGGTGGACCTTCCACGCGTTCTCCTAACCGAAATTGTAACTGGTAACAGCGCTTTAGTGTGACAATAAGGAGTGGGATCTGCAAAAGCATTTGTGCAGACCCCGACCAATACTGTAACTGGCAACAGCGCTGCATTGTGAAAATGAGAAGGAGTCTGCACAAGCATGTGTACATTATTTGAGTGATAGGTCATATGAAAATAAGAGGAATGTAAAGAAAGTGGGGAAAGCATTAAAATTCGAATTAAGGATGTGTGAAGTGGGGGCCATGGAAAAAATTCGGATGCGTGAAGAGTCAGCTTGAAAGCACAATAGTAATATATCGCAGTGGCATGTTAATAAATCGAGAGGGGGTAGTCAATGTGGACTTGTCCCTGTTTAGAGTAGGAACGGAACCACAGTTAGTGATAAAGAAAGAGTTAAAGAGAGATGGGTGATAAAGTTACATGATACGATACAGAATAGAATGAAACAAAGCTGGTGAAACTTTGGACGTGAATGAAGATTTATTTTGGTAGGAAGAATTAGTGACAGTACTAAGAGATTAAAAAATAATAGGGCCTGGGTTTCGATAGTCTGGTAAATGAGTGTTTTAAATGTGGGTTGTGATGTTAGAAATAAATTACTGAAGATTATGAACATGATTATTGAAAAGGGGGAAGTACCTAGTGATTTGAGGAAAACTCGAACCGAACCCCGCCTTAAGAAAGATTATAAGAGTGAGTGTAGTAATTATAAAGGCATTACCTTGGTTTCTGTAAGAAGCCAATTTCTTAGTATGATGATACTTTTTAGGCTTAGAGATGCTGTAGATAAAGTTTTAAGAGAAGAACAGTGTAGTTTTAGGAAGGGGAGAGGATAGGCACAGCACAGCAAAGGCAATGAGAGGTTGCCAATGAGAGGTTACGTACTTAATATATGCTAAGCTTTACACCCTTTCCCCCCACCCCCTAGTGTGCAAATATATAGCCCAAATTTGTTTCTAAACTATTATATATTCATCCCATTTTATTTTATTTCATTAGCATTAACCAAACTTGACTTCTTTCTTGTGTGGGATATAATGCACAAGTACATATTAGCTACTTTGGTACTTTGCGATCCATTTATCAATTGTAAATACCCGTTTGACTGGTTTCCTTTAGTATTTCCCTATACAGTCTATAGCGGTGTGTAAGATATACTGCATAAGTACCGTAGCAACTTCACTGAATGCATTTACTACTCCTTTGTTTTGTTTTTTCTTAACAGCTTCGCCGAAGTTTTCTTGGTGTGATTCAACCTGAGATTGTTGAGCCGTTATAACTTCGTGCGTGCCGTAGCAGAAAACAACGAAGTGTGTTCCGTTCTCCTTTGAATATGTCCACGATTCGAACGGGCCATTTCGGATAACCTTGGAATTTTGCTAATACCAGTCCTCTAATTTCAAGTCCTCAGGGCATATTAGGAAATAAGGAAAAATGTTACCTTGTTACTACCTTTCTTATTTATAGACGTGCCGGCATTCGTCTGTTTCTCAATAAATTCAGCTGCACTCCAATTCTTAATCTTTGCAAGCGAAAACTGGTTTCATTAGTTAACAAAACAAACAAATCCAGTCTTTTTCGCACAATTTCACTACAAATCCTTTGTTTACTTGGCACACAGCCACACACAGGTAGATCGCAGGGTTGCCAAATGCCGACGCCAAAAAAGAGTGCATATAAGAGCCAATAAAGAGTGCGAGTTCCTAAAAAAAGAGTGCAAATCAAAAAATTTGCGCGCGGCTACCACCACGCGCGCAGCCCCTTTCACGGTTCTGACCACTCTTACTTGCGCCATTTACAAATAATTATCAGTTATCCTTCGATCAATAGGCATGTTAACTTTAAATTCTTCAAATGTATTTAAAAAAAAACTAGGAGGACTCCCTATTAAATCAACCTCTAAATAAATGGTCAGATAATGATTATCATACTTTTTTTTAGCTTAAAAGTTTTTTCTCTGCTGGAAATTTGCAGGTGTTTATTTTGATTCTTTGGATCTTTAACCGAGCTATAGTTGACTGAATCAAATGTCTGGTTAAACTTTTGTCACCATTTTATCCAAATATTTTGAAAGAAATATAAGAGGTCCAAGCAACTAGTCGTAAACTATAGCTGACTTCACTGTAGTCAAGTCAAGTACCGTTTTTTATTTCGATTAATACTTTTTCTGTAGTCATTTCATAAAAGAGTGCAAAAAGGAGTGCAGAGAACAAATAATGGACAAAAAGAGTGCAAATTCGGTTCGTGGTGTGAAAGAGTGCAATGAAAAAAAGAGTGCATTTCACACGAAAAGTGTGCAAGTTGGCAACCCTGGTAAATCGGTATTCCTCTGAGTGACGTCTTTAATGCAGTTCAATTTTCAGTTTCATAACAGTTTATCCTTGTAACTTGAAAAAATAATCCGATTATTTTGGCTTATGTTCACGCTTCAAAAACGAGGTAATATCCATAAAAATTTTTTTTTTTTTTTTTCCGCACTGAATGAAATCTAGTTGAAGACTATAAAGATGGTGGGTGCAGTGAAGACTTTTTTTTTTTTTTTTTTTTTTTTTAGACCATGGTACTCTTATAGATCAACGCATATAAGAGCAGTGTGGCCACAATGTATAATTTTTTTTCGGTTTCTTTAGACCAGGGCACTTCATATAGAAGGAGTTATCATAAAAGCTTCAAAGGAAGATCATTCGATTGGGAATTGCAAGTTCTAATGACCTTTTTAATAGTGGAAAGTGACTAAAGGGCAACCAGTCCCACCCTACGCCCATCATTTGTCCAGACATATCCAATCAAAATTTTGAGATAGCATTTTAGTTCAGCGTAGTTGAATTTGGAAATCATGTCTTTGAGGATGACAACCCCCTCCCCCCACTAAATCCCTCAGGGCAAGGGTTTTAAGTTATGCCCTGGGGGCATATAAGGTTTCTACAGAAAGGGTGGCCATATGAACTTCGAAGGAGGCTCATTAGACTGGTAATACGAAGTTCTAGTGCTCTTCTTAAGAGTCAAAGTGATGGGAGGGCAGCTACCCCCCCCCGCCTTTGGTTTTGGTTTTAGACCAGGATGCTTCGCATAGAAGGAGTTGTCATGGAAATTTCGAAAGTGGCTCATTCGATTGAGTATCACAAAGCTAGTACCCTTTTTAATAGACGAAAGGGATTGGAGGGTAACCAGCCCCCCCCCCTTCCCCCTGCGCCCATCCATTCCCCAATACATCCAGTGAAAATGATAGCGATTTTGTTCAGCGTAGTTGAAAAATCAATGAGTAATGTTTTGAAGATAACACCCCCACCCCCCACACACACAGCCGTCAGGGCAAGGGTTTTAAGCTATGCCGCGGCGGGATTTAAGTTTTTATGGAAAGGGTGGTCGTCTACGTCGGAGGGAGCTCAATGAATTGGAAATCTGAAGTTATAGTACCCTTTCAACCCCCTTTCCCCTCCACGGTCTACTTTCCGCAAATGTATTCGATAGAAATTTTAAGATAGCCATTTGTTGAAAAACAGTTAAAGGATCACATAACAAGGCCTTTGTTATGTGATCCGAACTACTCGCCACTATTTATCCTCGGGCTTCGTTATAGCTCTTTTCAACTTAAGGTTTAATTCAATATAAGAGCAAAAATTATTTGACAAGTTTGGGAAGTCGAAGAGTGAATACATTTATTTAGAAACATCGATTGTCTATAGGGCGTATCAGGCATACATTTGGAAAGGCCTACCGTATCAAACTGAAACTTCCAGGGCTTCGTGAGGGGATATTCAACTAGCTAAAAGGCAACATATGCATAGTGCCTACTGCTACTGCTATCAATACTGCTACTACCGTTACTGCTACTGGTAATGCAACGCAACATTATAAAAATTATAAATAAAATTAGCTATAACTGTAATACTAACGTCAATGGACTACAGCTATCCAAGCCGAGTGGATGGCACACAGATCCTGCGCTTCGTCAAAAATCAGAGGCAACGCTGTAGCGTTGCCTATAGTAAAGGCCATACGGCTCCAATGTTTTATTATTATTTATTTATTTATTTTATTTCCCAGAGGCAGTTCATATTGAAGGGGTCGTGGTAGAAACTTCAAAGGGGGCTCATTCGATTGGAAATCGAGAGTTATAGTGCCCTTTTTAATAGTCTAAAATGATTGGAGGGCAACTAGCCCCCCTCCACGCCCATCATTCCCCCAAACACCTCCAATCAAAATTTTAAGATAGCCATTTTGTTCAGCGTAGTTGATTTCCAAATAGAAAATATATTTTTGTGGAGGATACTCCCTCATAACCCTCAGGGCAAGGGTTTTAAGTTATTTCCTGGGGGCAGAAAAGGTTTTTATAGAAGGAATTGTCGTAGAAACTTCAAAACAGGATCATTCGATTAGAAATTAAGGAACTAGTGCCCTTTTTAATAGTCGAAAGTGATTGGAGTGTGACTAGCCCCCCTCCCCCCCCCCCCCACGCCCATCAGTCCCCCAAGCACTTCCAATCAAAATTTTGAGATAACCATTTTGTTCAGCGTTGTTTATTTCCAGTTTGAAAATATATTTTTGAGGAGGACACTCCCCCACAATCCTCAGAGCAAGGGTTTTAAGTTACGCCCTGGGGGCGTATAAGGTTTTTATAAAAGGCGTTGTCGTAGAAACTTCAAAACAGGCTCATTCGATTGTAAATTAAAGGGCTAGTGCCCCGTTTAATGGTCGAAAGTGATTGGAATGCAACTAGCCCACCCCCCCCCCCCACGCCCATCATTTCCCCAAACACATCCAATCAAAATTTTGAGATAGCCATTTTGTTCCGCGTAGTTGATTTCCTGATAGAAGATATGTTTTTGAGGAGGACACTCCCCCAGAACCTTCAGGGCAAGGGTTTTAAGATATGCCCTGGGTGCATATAAGGATTTTATAGAAGGCGGTGTCGTAGAAACTTCAAAAAAGGCTCATTCGATTGGTAATTCAAAGGGATAGTGCCCTTTTTAATAGTCGAAAGTGATTGGAGGGCAACTAGCCCCCCCCCACGCCCATCATTCCCCCAAACACATCCAATCAAAATTTTGAGATAGCCATTTTGTTCAGCGTAGTTCATTTTCAGATAGAAAACATGTTTTTGAGGAGGACAATCGCCCACAAAACCTCAGGGCAAGGGTTTTGAGTTATGCCCTGGGGGCATATAAGGTTTTTAATAGAAGGTGTTGTCATAGAAACTTCAAAAAAGGCTCATTCGATTGGAAATTTAAAGGGATAGTGCTCTTTTTAATAGTCAAAAGCGATTGGAGGGCAACTAGCCCCCCCCCCCTAGGCCCCTCATTCCCCAGAACACATCCAATCAAAATTTTGAGATAGCTATTTTTGTTCAGCATAGTTGATTTCCAGATTGAAAATATATTTTTGAGGAGGACACTCCCCCACAACCCTCAGGGCAAGGGTTTTAAGTTATGCCCTGGGGGCATATAAGGTTTTTATAGAAGGCGAGGTCGGAGAAACTTCAAAACAGGCTCATTCGATTGGAAATTAAAGGGCTAGTGCCCTTTTTAATAGTTGAAAGTGATTCGAGGGCAACTAGCTCTCCCCCCACGCCCATCGTTTCCCCAAACACATCCAATCAAACTTTTGAGATAGCCAATTTGTTCAGTGTAGTTGATTTCCAGACATAAAATAAGTTTTGGAGAAGAACAATCCCCCACATCCCTCAGGGCAAGGGTTTTAAGTTATGCCCTGGTGGCATATAAGGTTTTTATATAGAAAGCGTTGTCGTAGAAAATTAAAAACAGGCTCATTCAATTGGAAATTAATGGGCTAGTGCCCTTTTTAATAGTCAAAAGTGATTGGAGGGCAACTAGCGCCCCGCCACGCCCATCATTTACCCAAACACATCCAATCAAACTTTTGAGATAGCCATTTTGTTCAGTGTAGTTGATTTCCAGAGAGAAAATATGTTTTTGAGGAGGACACATCCCCACAGCCCTCAGGGCAAGGGTTTGAAGTTATGCCCTGGGGGCATATAAGGTTTTTATAGAAGGCGTCGTTGTAGAAACTTCAAAATAGACTTATTCAATTGGAAATTCAAAGGGCTAGTGCCCTTTTTAATAGTCAAAAGTGATTGGAGGGCAACTAGCCCCCCCACGCCCATCATTCCCCCAAACACATCCAATCAAAATTTTGATGTTGCCATTTTGTTCAGCGTAATTGATTTCCAGATAGAAAATATGTTTTTGAGGAGGACAATCCCCTATAACCCTCAGGGCAAGGGTTTTAAGTTATGCCCTGGGGGCATACAAGGTTTTTATAGAAGGCGGTGTCGTAGAAACTTAAAAAAAGGCTCATTCGATTGGAAATTCCGAGGGCTTGTTCCCTTTATAATAGTCAAAGGAGATTTGAGGGCAACTAACCCCCCTCTCACGCCCATCTTTTCCCCAAACACATCCAATCAAAATTTTAAGACAGCCATTTTCTTAAACGTAGTTTTAAGCTCTCGAAATTAGGTCTTTGAGGATTACGACTCCCCCAAAGCCCTCAGGGCAAGGGTTGTAATATAAAGATTCTGCGAATCCTTCAAATTATTTCTTATGGAAGGGATGCTCGTATAAACTTTAGAGAAGGCTCATTTGATTGAAAATTGAAAGTTCTTGTTCATTTTTTAAGAGTCAAAAGAGATTGAAGGGCAACTAGACCCTCTCCCTCCTCCACGCCCTAAATGCATCAGATAAAATTTTTTAGATAGACATTTTGTTAAAATAGTTCAAAGTTCTGATAAAAAAAACTATGGTGTCGACACAGCAGTAGAGACACCACACCATATATGGGCATAGAGTCATTAGGGAGAACACGTGGTTAATGGGGTCAATGACCTAAATTTCCAAGGTCGATGTTGTTGTTGTTGTAAGTGCACGCTCTCAGCGAATGTCAAGGTCGATGTTGTTGTTGTTGTAAGTGCACGCTCTCAGCGAATGTCAAGGTCAATGTTGTTGTTGTTGTTTTTGGCACGCTCGAGGTGAATGTCATGGTGTCCAGAAATAGTATTTGTTATTGTTGTTCAAGCCAAATGTTATGAGTTTCCCGGAATTTGGAACACCTGTGCTGTCGACCTCAATTCACCTATCGTGAATCAATAATTCCCCTTAGAAACAACAAATTAATTCCCCTTTCTTGACAGATCAATCAACCAATGACATCATCTGTCAGACTTTAAAAATTTTCGCATAGAAACGATTCTCCAGGAATAGATCCAAGTCATTAATGTCTTTGCCTCGGAAACAACTCTTTTGGTCGAACTCCAAAGGATATTAATAGCCAAAGGCCATGGAAACAATTCTCCAAGAAACATCTTAGCGATGAATTGTTTTAGCGCGGGAATCAGGTTTCTTATTAATTTGAAATGCATTAGCGCAGAGATGCCAAAAACAAAAGGAACACGCTGAATTACGTTTAGGGATTATTTGGGCGAAACTGTTTTAGACAGGTTATGGAACTATTTCGGCGAAACAGTTAGAGACATTTTAAAAGATGATTTTTGAAGAGATTTTAGAAGAGAATTTAATGGTGAAACTCTGTGGTCGTTATAATACACAAGTTTCATTTGAAAAGTGTTGTGAGGTCCTCTAACCCAACCCCAAAGGGTTCCAATCCTCCTACCCCAACCCCGAAGGAAGCCCCCGGTCCTCAAAGGCCCCCCAAGCTCCCAAAGGGCCACCGGCGCCCCCAAAGGCCCACCCAGACCCCCAAAGGCCATCCCCGGGCCCCCCAAAGGCCCATCGAGCTCCCAAAGGACCAACGGTGTTCCAACGGCCCTCCGCCGGCCTCCAAAGGTCTCTCACAACCCCTACTGCCCACCCGGCCCCCCCAACGCCCTCACTGTTCTCCCAAGGTCAACCCTTTGCCCCCAAAGGTCCTCCCCTCAACCCCCAAGGGCCCCCCGCCCAGCGCCGTCCCCTGCGGCTGCGCGCTGGGGCACGCCCGCGCCGCCAGCTGGGCCGCAGGGCAGCACCGCGGGGCCGGCCCGCGCCGCAGGGGATGCGCCGCAGGGAGGCACCGCAGGAATACGCCGCAGGATGCGCCGCAGGGGATGCGCCGCAAAAAAAGTAAACTCAAAAGTAAAAATTTCGAAATGTTATCCCCCAAACGCCCTCCTCAGACCCCCACAGGCCCTCCCCTGGTCCGCACAGGTCCCCCGGGCTCCCACAGGGTCAACCGGCCCCCCACGGGCCCCCCGGCCCCCAAACGTCCACCCCCGGTCCCCAAAGGACCACAGGGCACCCAAAGGCCCACCCCCCGTCCCCAAAGGTCCCCCGGGCTCCCAAAAGACCACTCTATCCTCAAGGGCCCCCGGATCCCCAAACGCCCTCCCTGGGCCCCAAAGGTCCTCCCCCGGTCCCCATACATGCACACAAAAACTGACACACACACAAACACTTACACACACACACAAAAACGGAACCACACACACCAAAACTGACACCCACACACGAACACATACACACACACGCCAAAACTTACACACACACAAACACAAACTTACACACACACACACACACACAAAAAATAACACAAGCACACGAAAACTTACATGCACACAAAAACTTACATGAACACAAAAACTTACACACAAACACACACAAAAAATACACACACACACATACTAAAACTTACACACACACTACAAAACTTACACACACACAAAAAATTACACACACACACACACACACAAAAACTAACACAAGAACACAAAAAAAACTCACACACACACAAACAAAAAATAACACACACAAACACACACACACACAAACTTACACACACACACACGAAAACTTACACACACACTCCAAAACTTACACACACAAAAACTTACACACAAAAACACACACACACACAAACTAATACACACACACAAACACAAAAAACTGACACACACAAAAACTGACAGACACACACACACACACAAACTTACACACACACACACAAAACTTACATCCACACACAAAAGCTTAGACACACAAAAACTAACACACACACACACACAAAAACTTAGACCCACACGCAAAAACTTACATGCACACAAAAACTTACATCCACACAAAAAAACACACACACACAAAAACTTACACACACGCACAAAAACTTACACACACACACAAAAACTTACACCCACACACACGCACGAAAAATTACACACACACGTAAAAAAT